>NC_069136.1:57831491-58022990 GCF_026914265.1 Mya arenaria | reverse complement strand
TAGCATATAAAAGTCGCTTTTATTTTTAATAATGTTTTTCTTTATTTCTTCCCAGTTTAAGTACAATGATGCTTTTTGTTATGAAACTCTATGAACACACAGTTTTAAACCTTTTATTTTATAAGGCAGACTGTGTGTGATGTTTTTAGTTTCTAACGATGACTTCATCGTATCTTTAAAAAGTTTTTGCATTAGGTGCTCTGAATTGTTTCCCTCCTTCTGCAGATAGAGTTGGGATCTCTAATCAGAGAAGTACTTGGGGTTTACCTTTTCGTTTATTATCATTTGTTTTATTGATAAGTTTCCTCAAGTTAATGCAAACTTTGATAAGATTTACCTTTTGGGTTTAATCTTTATTAAGGATTGTTGGGATAGGTGTGAGGTTTGTACACATAAACTGGTTTAAACCAGTAAATTTACATTTTACTGACCGTTCCAAGGCGGTACCTAACAATTCTTGATAAACATACCAATTATATATATATTATTTATGCACTGTGTTCTATGTCTTTGGCGTTTGCCCAGTGCCACTAAACCGGGTTTATGTTTAAACTTTTTGCTAATGAGGATGTTTCTGTAGCTTTTTGCATAAATATTGCAAAGCTGTAACTACTTCTTATCTAACAAATTGGTGTATTGTATATAACGTTTTAATCATGAAGAAACCGATGATGGTTCCGCTGTAACTGAACGGAGTGAGGAGTGTATTTGAAATATATGAAGGGTTATATTTGTATTGTTGAGTATTTGAATTGTCATGCCCATAATACCCTTGTATTACACAGGTAAAAGTCCTGCAGCCAAAATATTTTTTTTAATTGCATGGTTTATAATAAATAAATACCAAAACGAGACTCACTAGACAGGAAACAATCCACGCAGGGAGTGTATCGTTTTTATTGTGTCGCCTGAAAAGACGACATACAGGAGTTACTTTTGTCGGCGGCGGCGGCGGCGGCGTCGGCGGTGGCGGCGGCGGCGTCCGCGTCCCATTTCGCTTGTCCGGGGTATATCTCCTAAACTATTAGTGGTATCAACTTGAAACTTCATATGTAGATAGATCTAATTGAGGGCAAGTGCAGTGCACAAGAACTGTTACTCTTGCTTCCATATTTTTCAAGTTATTGCTCTTTGTTATTTTTCATGCTTCAAGTTTTGTCCGGGGCATATCTTGTAGAATATAAGAGTTATCAACTTGAAACTTCATATGTAGATAAATCTTATGGAGGGCAAGTGCAGTGCACAATAACAGTAACTCTTGCTGTCTTAGTTTTAAAATTATTGCCCTTTGTTAATTTTCATGCTTAAAGTTTTGTCCGGGGCATATCTTGAAGAATATAAGAGGTATCAACTTGAAACTTCATAGCTAGATAGATCTCATTGAGGGCAAGTGCAATGCACAATAACAGTAACTCTTGCTGTCTTAGTTTTAAAGGTATTGCCCTTTGTTAATTTTCATGCTTAAAGTTTTGTCCGGGGCATATCTTGAAGAATATAAGAGGTATCAACTTGAAACTTCATAGCTAGATATATTTCATTGAGGGCAAGTGCAGTGCATAATAACAGTAACTCTTGCTTTCTTAGTTTTAAAGTTATTGCCCTTTGTTAATTTTCATGCTTAAAGTTTTGTCCGGGGCATATCTTGAAGAATATAAGAGGTATCAACTTGAAACTTCATAGCTAGATAGATCTCATTGAGGGCAAGTGCAGTGCACAAGAACCGTTACTCTTGCTGCCATATTTTTAGAGTTATTGCCCTTTGTTAATTTTCTTGCTTAGGTTTTGTCCGGGGCATATCTCGTAAACTATAGGAGGTTTCAACCTGAAACTTATTCCGTAGGTATATCTGATTGAGGGTTCAAATGCCACCTACAATTGAAAGTTAAATGGCAACATGATTGTCTATAAATGAATAAAATGCCAATCTAACAGCTATAATGTCGACAGTAAATAATTTGTCAGGCGACACATCCGACTCGCGGAGTTCTAGTTATTTAAAAAAGAGTACTGTTACTCGTTCGTTTTAGAAACCGGGAACCTTATAGCCTTTAACTTGCTGTAGTATTTTAAAGTCTTGTTTGTGCTTGCATGCTCTTAACAATACGATGACGAATGTTGTGATAATTGTGAGATTGAGCGATCACACAATGATTTTAACCAACAGGGACCCGTGTAAGTAGTCAATGATCTCAGTCTTAACTTCGATAATCTAAATTTGTTAAAACCTCACCAATGTCAAAACCTTTATTTGTTTTATCGAATTAGGACTGTGATCACATGCTATACTGGCTAAAGATTAATTCACACAAATATTAAGCAAAAAGGCAAAAGGATGACACTCAGATAACTTCAATTTATAATTTATTTGACTAAGAGCTTAATTGAAATGGGCCACGATGAGTTACTAGTTAGTTTTACATACCAAACCAAGGCGGATATGTTTAACCTTTACTTATACCGATTCTTCATGTGTATTGTGGGTTGTCTTGTGTCTCTGCGTGTCTCGTATTTAGTGTTCCTTAATAATGAACTCAGTTAAAGCTAATGCTGTTTGCCTCGTTCCTTTTGTTTACATTCATTTGAAAATTATACGAAGGATGGTTTACTTTAAAGTGTCCTTTATGACATTTGTAATTTTCTTATATCTTACAAATTTATCAATTTAGGGACTGTATTGTTTATATAAGTTACATGAAAAAGCTGAAAAGTTGTTGTTGTTGATAGATTATAGCAGGTCTGCGTAACGAAAACGAGTTCTGATTTTAGCGGTAAACGGACATTTGCCCCCCCGGACATTTGCCCCCCCGGATGTTTGCCCCCCTTTTGGACCATGGCGGACATTTGCCCCCCCGCCGTTTTCGAGGGGGCGGACATTTGCCCCCCCTCAATGTTCGAGGGGGCGGACATTTGCCCCCCCTCCATTTGAATGTGCTATTTTGATCTTGATTAGTGAATTACTTATCATACCATTCAGAGAACAGAAACGTATTTTTTGCTGTATATACTTGTATATATGAGTGCTATAAATGTGCTATATGACTTCTGATTTGAAATAAAAATATTATAAAAGGATTTACATTGTTGTCTTACCTAAGCCTACATCGTCACATGTGTGACCTGAACGGTGTAATCTGTATTTATATGTAATTAGTGACAAACATACAAACTGGTGTAAATCGGTTGGCAGTTTGCACGTAAATTGAACAAATAGTTAAAGAAAAAAATGTTCATTTTTTTTATATATTAATATATTTTTAATATCTTGGTATAAACTTATAAAACCGGGGGGGGCAAATGTCCGCCCCCTCGAAAACGGCGGGGGGGCAAATGTCCGCCCCCTCGAAAACGGCGGGGGGGCAAATGTCCGCGATGGTCCAAAAGGGGGGCAAACATCCGGGGGGGCAAACATCCGGGGGGGGCAAATGTCCTAGAATCGATTTTAGCACCACGGTCATATGTACATATTACAAAAGGTAGAATGTATTAAAGCAAAAGTTAAGACAGCTTCTCTCCGAACTGCATGCTATTTAAACCAAATCTGGTAAATGAAATATTTTTGATTCTGGTTCAGGAAATTACTTTAAGAGACTTATAATTAGTTCTGATTTGCAATATATTCTTAAAGACTTGAGTGAAAACAAATCGAAGGAAGTATTGTTGAATGGGTTCTTGCCGACTAAGAACAAAGTAGCACACCGTTCCGTTGTATAGGTAATGGCATTATAAAAAACATCACTTTTACAAATATAACCTGAAGTTTTTACCCTTGTGTGTTATTCCTGATAATATATGAACAATACGTATATATTATGTCTCTTATTCAAAGCGGCATGCATGTTATCTGGCAAAATATGTAAAAAGAACAAGGCAAATTGAACATACTGTGAAATTATTTATATTCGTTGGCATGAAATTTCGTCGTTTGCTGAAAATTTACAATTTCGTGGGTACTTGAATTCGTGGTTTTTCATTTTTGAAAAAAAAATCGAAACTGCTATCGTCCTAGATAATCTCCACGAGCTGGCCTGGATTTCCGTCTTCTACGTCACTCGGTTTATGACACTCGCTAAAGTGGTACGACATGCCAATTAGTGCATATACCCATGTCAATTATTGATTTAATTGGAAATTAAGGTCATGAAAGATGTACCCTGATCAAAGATACGGATAGGTGAAGCCATTGAATGCCAATTAAGAATTTTGCAAACTGTGAAAACACCGAGAAGGTCCGTATATTTGAGTATTAAGCACTCCCAAAAGATAGCTGATGTTTACAAATTCAATCACTTTTGAATGTTATCTTATTTCATATCAAATCATTTCAATATTTATTCACACGTTTTTGTTTAATAAGTATAATGAAAACGTTGTTTTGTACATTGTCACGGTGGGTGCTCAGTAGCCTCAAATGTAATCGATTAATTATTTGATTAAAGAAATAAATGAAAACTGACACTCATCACTCACATCTTATAAACCTGGAAATTTTCATGAACAGCACATGTTTAGGCACGTGCTTTTGTCATTTGATTCCGAATAACACATTTAAATGATTTGGTTGATAAATAATTTGTTGAGGGCAGATATAATATATTAACAAAACAATTATAGTAAGATATTCAGTGAGACGGATATTTACGCTGTATACTGCGGCCTCTGGTACGAATAAACTAGAGTATGTACATAACGTGGCAATTGAAAACGTGAATAAAGGGTTTTTATTTCGTGGGATCTTGAATTCGTGGATCACCTAACCCACGAAAACCACAAACATTACTGCCCCAAGAACATTAATGATTTCACAGTAGTACATTTACATTTAACTGACCGTTCCAAGGCGGTACCTAACTATCATTGATAAACATACCTAGTTTTCTATATATAGTATGTATGCACTGTGCTTCTGTCGAGTTTTTGTGCTGTTTTTCCATGTTTCCTGTGTCGATATTTTGTTTTTTATGTTCTAAGTATTTGGCGTTTACCCACTGCCATTAAACCGGGTTTGTGTTTAAACCTTTTACTACTAAGCTTATTTCTGTAATTTTTCACATAAGTATTGAAAGCGTTTTTTTTTTTTTATTCCTTAATATAATTCAAGAACGCTTTAAATAACAATAAGATAGTAACACCATAAGCATTATAACTTGTTTAGTGTTTTAACTGGTCTTTATTTGTTCGTCTTTGGCTGGTGGTAGATGGTCCTAGGTCTAAAGCATAGGCTATAATTCAGGTGGCGAGATAGCTGGCTTAAGCCTCACTTAGTTCCAACCGTGTTATAAGCTGAACGCTTATGTTATATTGCAATATTATATTAACCATGTTCAATAAAACAAAAGCCAACGCTTTTACCCGCATTATCCATTTATTGACTAAGCCTGGTTGTAAAAATGGCATATTATGGAAATCTAAATTATTTGTTTTTTGACTTTTGTTCAAACGAATCAGAGAATGTGAATATGGAGAGGACTGACGACGAATCAGCTGCATTATGTGTTGGAAAATATAAGTCATCATTGATTTATAAAGAAATACAGAATGTTTCTAAATATTAGAGTGGCTTTCGAAAAATAGAATACTGCTCATGCCTATTAGTACACGAGGAGCTAAATAGCTTTGTAAAAACACAAAGAGTATCATAAAGAATATCAATCAAAACATACATATTCAATTCTAAATAAGCCATATCAAAATGCATGTATTTATTATTTATGCTGTTTATCATAAAAAATATTATATAAAAATTATCATAAAAATATAAACTTACCATTAGTGTGAACAGAAGTATTACGCCAACGTAGAATGAGCAGAATGAATACAAAAACATATTCAATGTGATACGAACGGCTGATCATCAGAAATGCTGGTGCACTTAAAAATACAAATGCATATATAACAATGGATAATTTACCCTTATAATTAACGTTCTATAAGCAATCGAACGCTTGATGGCAGCTTCTTCATACTTTTAATTTTACTTTTCAACACGAACTGACACCTTTCCTAAGCGTCGGCCCAGAGATCAAACAAAAGTGACGTTGCGAACCAATACTTTTAGTTGTAGGGGTTCGTGCTTACTACTTTGTGTGTTCTACTTCATCCAAGTATGGATATATGGTAGACTTTTGAAATGCCAAGTACAAATGCAAAGCAAATTGATGAATGCGAGTGTTATTAATATTTATGCGAACAACTACAGAAACAAGTCCAGTAGCAAACAGACTAACAATAAACCCGGTTTAATGGCACAAAGTTGGAGTTGAAAGTTGGATAAAAGCGGTTTCATTACTTGTTAACCTTCCATTACCAGGATATTGGTTTAAATTGGTGATCCTAAGACACATCGGATTGAAATTTTGGAACTTCAGGAATACATGTATTAACAACAAGTAATGAGAAGGTCGGATCTATGTAAATTTAGTTACGTCAGATTCCGTAATTATGCAAGAGAATTTCACATTGAGATCATGCAGGAATAAACTTAGAAGCTTTAATACAAAGACAATCTGTTGTCAATTGTTTAGAACTGTTAAACATTTTGGATTGTCGAAATAAGCCCAAACGTGTATTGATTGGTCAATATTTATCTAGAAGGCAATCATATAATATTATTTAAAAACTAGAAAAATGTAACCTGTTGTCATATTATACCATATGTAAACAATTAGCAACAGAAGCACAACGTTTTTCACGGGCGGGCAGCAACAACAATGCTTCTGATTTAGCTATCAAAAGGTTTTATTGTATTATTTTAATAATGAAGTCAGTTTCAGAGGGTTATGGCACCTAACGACATATAGTCTTTATAACATTGTAATGACGTATTACAAGTTTCAAGTTTCAAAGTTTATTGGCAGATCGGCATAGAATAGCCTTTGGCCATTAACAACATAAATATGGCAAAAACATAAATCAACTATAAAAGGTAACGGAATAATAAAAAATATACATCATGTAATTAAATATGAAAATATAAATTGTTAAACACTTAGAAGGAAAAAGCAGAAATTAACAAAAGTTAACATAAGGAGGATTACTATTGTACAAGGAAAGTATCTCTTAAATTCATGGCTTCTTTAATGTAGATTGCTATTTTAGTTTGTCTTTTGCTTAACATTAGTCGTTTAAACATATTTAAATTTGGCCATGATATATTTTCTATGTATTTTAAGCGTAAGAGTCTAAATTTACTACAGCATAATACAAAATGGTATTCATTTTCTATAACATTAGCGTTACAGCATTTGCAAAGTCTGTTTTCTCTTGCAATACCGGTGTATCTGCCGACTTCAATTTCTAACTTGTGAGCAGACAATCTCATGGAAGAAAATGTTTGCGTAAATTATCGTTTTCAATTCTATCAAGATATTCTTCGTATTCAAAATTTGTTTTCAGTGAGCAATATGTTTCTAATTTAGTCATGCTATTTATCGATCCACGCCAATCTTGGATAAACTGGTCACGGAGTCTAGCTTTTAACAAAGGAAAGTATTCGGCATTTACATCAAAATTATCAGTAAGAAAATTTAATCCTAAATGGTTTATAATAGATTTCATCTTAGTCGCCCAGCAAGGGCCATTAATATTATTACACTGATCGAGATACATATAATTCATCGGAGAGTCACCATTTTTCATAATCTTTAACCAGAATTTGATTGCTCTTTCCTTGCAAACGACAGATAATGGTATTTCCACAAATTCACCGTATACAGCATAGTTAGGAGTCTGTTTTTTGACACAAAGTAAATGCTTTAAAAATCGAACTTGCAGTTTATCAACTTCTTTAAAGTTATAAACTCCCCAGACTTCTGACCCGTATACAAGAATAGGCACAATCATAGTATTGAACAACGATAACTTGGTCTTGACATCTAATTTGACTCGATCGAACAAAATCAGGAGACTATTATATGCCCTAAGGGCTTAATCATGTAATATCTTAACAGCACTAGACATATTGCCTGAATACATAAAATTAATACCTAAGTACGTAAAATTATCAACAACTTCAATAATCTCATTATTTATAAAGAACTCAATATTTCTATATTGCTTCCTTTTTTCAAATATACAAACTTTTGTTTTGTTAACATTAATTTTCAAACCCCATTTGATAGAGTAATGAAAAATAGAGTTAATCTGAGCTTGGAGACTGGCTGCATCAGTAGTAAAAAGCACAATATCATCAGCAAATAGTATCATATACATAGATAACAGTTCAAGGTCTTTAGTACAGAGTGAGTTGAAATCAATATTTTCATATATATCATTTATAAATAATATAAATAAAAGGGGAGATAAAGGCTCCCCCTGTTTCAAACCGATTGTAACATCAAACATTTGAGAATAGCTATTGTCTCTAGCTATTTTTATATAGGATTGGATGTCGCTATATATACACTTGATCATGTTGGTCATTTTACAGCTGATACCTGATTTAATCAATTTTACCCATAATGCATCTCTATTAACTGTGTCAAAAGCTCTTTGGTAATCTATGAATGCGCACCACAGTTTGGAACCTTTGTTAAGGACTTTTTGTATAGAAGAGTGAAGAAGGAAAATTGCATCAGCTGTAGAGTGACCATCTCTAAAACCAAATTGACCATCATAATATTTATTGTTATTTTCACACTCGATTTCTTAATATTAGTGAATATATTTTGGCAGTAACATTTACTAGAGTAATGCCTCTATAATTTGCCGGATTAGTATTATCTCCCTTTTTAAAAATAGGGACAATTACGCCTTTAGTCCAGCATTTCGGATAAACACAATTATCATATATATACAGAGTACAAATATAAGGCGAAATAAAACCGTTACTGTCAATGAAAAAATCCGCAACGTTTCTATCAAAATCACAGGCTTTGTGACGCTTCAGCGACTTTATGGTTTTGACAATTTCTTCTATTGATATTTCGCAGTCGAGAAAATCAATGGAGAGAGTTTCGTCTCTCGATATATTATGGTCTCTAATGTTAAATTGACCCTCAGCTTCAATTGAAATGTTTGAAAAATGATCAAAAAACGAATTTTCAGATACATTAGTGGATGATTTAGCTGAATTGCTGAACTTTTTGATGTATTTCCAAAATTTACGAGGTGCTGTTTTACTTAAAGATGATATCTTTTTCTTTTCTGCCCCATAAAATATATGTTTAGCTTTGCGTTTTGTTTTAGAAAATGTACTCCTAGCGTTTAAAAACTGTAATTTATTAGCATCAGTATGATTATGATCATAAGTGCGTTTCGCAGTCAAGAAATCACGTTTCGCGCTTTTACAGCTTTCATCAAACCAAGACGCTTTTTTGGTATTTCTGTTTCTGGTAGATTTGCGGCTACGAAAAGTCTTCCCGAAACAATTTAAAGAGATGTCATACATCAGATTTGAAAATTTTTGCAGACAATCGTCAATCGAGGATTGATTGGATAATAATTTTGTATTTATATTATCAAACAGCTCAGACTTATTTGTAAGTGATTGCAAGAAAATGTTTCTTCGGGAAGTATCCCACACAATTTTGTCATATTCATGACAAGTATCATTTATTTCAAGTTCAGTGCAATTTAAAGAAAAATAAACTGGACAGTGATCCGAGAATTCTGTCAAGTCCATAACATACATTTTATTTATAATTTCATAACTATTGTGATTGCAGATAATATAATCCACAAGACTTGAAGTTGGTTTATTTCGCCACGATCCGTGAAAAGTACAGTTACCTGCCTCTAAACGGCCATTGAGAATACAAAGATCATTCTCTTTACAAAGTGATAAAAGTCGTGTGCCAAATTGATTGCATATTTTATCATTATTACGTCTATGTGGTAGGTTATTTGCAATTTGACTATACCCTATTACAAATAAAGGAGTCTGAAAATAGGCCTTGTGAAGTTTGTAAAAGAGAATGATGTCATGAGTTAATTGTTTAACCGAGTTCAACGGACACAAATATCATTATTCTCAAAAGCTTTCAAAAGAAACAATTACCAAGCATGTTCTAGCTAATTACATTTTTTGCTACAATCTTTTTCAGAGGTTCGCCGAACAACTTTTTGAATTTTCAAAACATAATGAACAATTAAGAAAGTGCTTTAAACTATCTCATACGCCGACTTACCATTTGCATTAATAAACGAATTTGATAATATGAAGCAATTTGGTTTCAAAGTACGTGAACAAAAAGAGCGTTATTGGGCGAGTACCTAAATCGGAACACTACCTAAATATGGAACACCCATTATAAAAGAGTTTTTCCGATCGAGATCAGTTTATTTACGATTTTATTCAATAAAGACGCTTGCTTCAGATACAAGTTTCAAGGAACACAATTCTCTGGTAAGTATTTCACATACTGCGATCATTTAAAGTTTTTCATGTTCAAGTGTCAAAACATGGCATGCGGGGAAAAGACTTCATGCTTGCCACAATCATAGCATATCGGTACAGCCTGTATTTTAATGAAACCATCAAATTTTACTGACAAAAATGACAAAAAAGACAAACTGGAAATAACATAAAATATTAATTTACTTAATCAAAACATGGAGCAATTATTGTAAAAGAATACATAAAAATAAATAACGAATTAAAACTGTTCCATATTTAGGTACTCCGAGAACGAAAATGGCAGTCCTTAATTGTGCGGTTAATAAAGTACTTTTCATGCAGATTGGTAGTATCATGAAAAATACCATTTATATCAACCAATTGGTCTTGAATCCTAGTATGCTGATGGAAAATTTTGTAGTTGTGGTACAAGTCTAAACTAAAAATATTCCACAAATAGTGCCGAAAGTGTTCCGATTTAGGTACTCACCCTGTATATGCAACGAGTGTTGTGTTAACAATAACTTGAAAATCTGCTTTAACCAAATTCATATCTAATAAGGTTTACCTAGTATTAGTTGCAGATAATAATTCACTTTGATACATGTTGAGGCTGATAAATAACGGATTGTTTTATAGGGAGTTCGAAAATATAACGAGTAATGTTAGACTGTATACAACACGTATCTTCTCTTATTTTATAATAACAAACACCTACGTATGACTTACGAATCTTATAGTATACAAACCATGTGTAATACATTGTTATAACAATCACAAAGTATACAATATGCTTTCAATACTTCTTTCAATAGTTTGAGTTACTATTATTTCAATTATGGATACAAGCTAATGAACATATTGAATTTATCTTAATTTATCTTGATCTTATCAAAGAGAACGTAATGCGTAGTAGAAAGAGGGTGGGGATTTACGTCTTTGCATAAAGTGACATCTAGTTAGAATTAAAATGCTTAGCATTTTGATAAAACAAACTAAAATAATCATCGTAGAACTAAATGAGAAATGATTATGTTTCATCTGACGTAAGGTAAATAGTAGCTATATGAAAGAAGTGGTTTAGAGAATAAAATTAAAAACCAACAAACTGCGTTAAATAACTTATTTCAGTATGTAACACATATCATCTAACGTGCTGCTGCGCTCGATAGAAGCATAACAGGGTAGAAATGAAGTGTCTGGCTGGCTGTCTTCTACTTGAACGCAATGATTGGAAACTACTCGACTAGGTGTGGGCCTAAATAACATGCAGTCTACTAGTCATTAAGCGCGTATAGAAGTTGATTGCGAGAGACATTTCAATGGATCAATTGAAATGAACTGCGTAATTGGATAAGCAAACGACTTGATACTTTATTTGGATTGTACTTTTAGCAATGTGATAAATAAAATCCTGATAATTATCATTATGTCAACCTCGTTAACTTGGAGTATTATCTAATAATCGATTTGGAATCACATCAACGAGCGACTTAAATGGAAATATAAAGCTGCAAAGTCGCTTTCGTGACCACAGCTAAAAATGCTTTTACAGGAACTACGTAAAAGGAAATTATTGTAGCGATCTTCAGCTTTTATCGATAACATCTGCTTCAAGGCTGATACGTTTGAAACAATAAAATATTTGTTCAACTGTGGACATATACTTTTTGCGTTTGTATGAGGAATAAAGTGTACTATTAAGACGGTGCAAAATGTAGAATTCTATTTCTTTGGATAAATTGTTTGTAACTGATGCAACGTGCGATATCAATGCTTTAATTATTAACCTAAAAGAAAGTTGCAAAACATAAATAACAATAACTTTGTTTTAAAGGTACAACTTGAATAAATACACGCACAAAATCATGGGTTACACAGTTTTCGTCGGATTAGGAATATAACTGTTTCAATGGACCCTTACTACATTGCCAACGTGGATACTCTTACTACAGTGAGTGGAAAAATGAACCTAACGTTTTACGATCGGCTGCTACCACCCGGAGCGAGCTACAACTGGGGCGTGTTATTTCTAGGGTTTGTCGTTGTGTTCGGGATCACCGGGAACGTGCTGGTGTGCCTCGCAATATCGTTGGAGAAGCGTCTGCAGACAGTGACCAATTACTTCCTGTTGTCTCTGGCCGTAACCGATCTGCTTGTATGCATTCTCGTCATGCCTATGAGCATATTAAACGAGTTCTTCGGTGGGTATTATTTTCTTTCTTCTAAAGTTGCTTATATCTTATGAAGTAATGAATACTATATATATTTATATATTATAACTCGTATTTTTAGCAAATCAGATAGAGTCAAATAGTAAATATGTTTCAAATTCCAACATGCTCTGATAATAAAGAATTGTCGGTGCAGCATAATGACGAACGTTGCATGACGGATGGGCAATCACTGTAATATATGATCAGCATGCAAAATACATTAATACATTTTCACTGCTCTGACAGTAAAGCAAAAAGCGCTCATTTTAAGTTAAACTATATATTTTATGTTTACCCTGTTCTACTTGAATGCACCAGAATATTCTCACGGTGTATCTATGCACCTAAATGAATTGAAAAGCTGCCAAATCTCAATATATCCACAAGTCCGCATCGGGAGAAAAGCTCCTGGCACCGTAATTCCTTATATGTTAAAACGAAATCGTAGGCAATCTGTAGTAAAAACGTTCATACACGGTTTATCTTTCTCCTTTATTCGGAATGTGTATATTTGTCATAGAATGATATATCAATCATACTTATGTACGTACGTATAAACAAAATGCACAGCTGCACCGTGGAATTGTCGATAGCACATTTTTGCACCAACGATATGTCTTGGAGTTATTGTTTCGTAGGCGTATTTGTCTATCACTTTTAAGTTGTAAACCAGGCGTTTTGCAGGCGATTATTTCTAACCATATGTGTACACATATATACGCTCGAAAAACTTGTAATCAGCTAGTATACTTTCAGAGACCAGTCAAAGTACGGCTATTTCCGATACTGATTGCAGAAATGTATATCCTAATCATTGTCCAAGTCTCTAGCCATACGCTGGAAAATTAATGTTCAATTCGGTAGTTCGGTTGTTCTTGATGCAGTTATATTCCATTATTTGAGACACTATCTCGTAGCAATCCCAGTCAATCAAGTGTGCCATTTCATTGGTACATTTTTTATAACTAAACAGTTATAGAATAAACTAAAAAAATATAACAGAATAGTTACTTAACAAACAAATCACGTTTTAACTGTAAAATTGCTGAAACCAAATTGTATTTGCTGTATAATTTCATTGCTGCAAATAACTGATGCGGCATTTGATGATCTGCCTAATGATTTTATACTTTAATTTTGTATATAATTTAATTCAGATCGTTTGTAGAGACAGCTAATTGCTTAAAGCATTATTATTATTAGTAGTAGTAGTAGCAGTTTAAGAAACATCAAAACAAGTTATGTGCTCATTTCGAAAGCCATCAGAAAGTTAATTTTGTCATGACCACATTTTCGGTAATTATACCATTATTATATGCATTATTTGTAAAATAAAAGTGCTCGATTGGACGCGTGTATATTGTTTGCCCATCGACCTTATATTAATGCTGATAACTTTATTTAAGTTTAAAATAATAAAATAATGAAACAACATATGTAACTTAGTACGAAATCCACACTTATATCTCGTAATGGCATTGCAACATTTGACAACTGTCGAAATATGCGAAGAGCAACGCATTAGCACGTATCGTGGTATAATAGCAACTCAGTGTTTGTCATGATTCACCGTACACATTTTGCACCAACTCCTTTGTCTATGAAACTACTGGTCCCGTTTCATTTCAGTTTTAGGGCACTGTAAGTTGCAATAATTATCTCAAATGCATTAAATGCATTATTTTAACCATTTTATTTTGCATCTGTCTTCATTTATTGTAGCTTTTAAGATCTCCTTTCACGAAACCAGTGATCGTATTAAACGAGCTTACCAATTTGTTTCCAAGGAAAAGCGATTCCCCGTACACATACGTCACTAATTCCTTAGTCTATGAAAATACAGAGTCCGATTCAGTTCTGCTAGATGGTTGCTTGTGCCTCTTTGTCTTATAGCGATGTTGTAAATGAACAAAAAAATATGCAAGGCGAATGGTGTTTTACTAATATGCATTGCCTTTAAACTTTAAGGTTATTTTCCTTGCATCTCTTTTCATTGTCGTTTAAATGCTCTTCTTTTCAGAAACTTAGGATTGAATTTAACAAACGTTAAAGTCAGTATTCAAGTCAAGTCAGTCCACTGGTTTAAACCCTCAGTAAATTTACATTTTACTGACCATTCCAAGGCGGTTCCTAACAATTCTGGATACAAATATCTAGTATTTTATATAGTGTATATGCACTGTGCTGTTTGTGGAGTTTTGTGCTGATGTCCCATTATTTTGGTAGTGATGTTTGGTTTTTGTGTTCTATGTCTTTGGCGTTTACCCTGTTCCAGTAAACAGGGTTAATTTTAAACTTTTTGTTACTGAGCTTGTTTGTGTAGTTTTTTCACATAAGTATACATTAGAAATTGAAATGGAAATCTTCGAATTATTATTAAATCATTCTCAAATAGATTAAATATGTACCAACATATACAAATTTTTTCCATTTATATTTTTTTTCTAACATCTGTTTTGTAAATCCAACGATTTTTTCCGTTAACTCCTGATACGTTTGAAAGTTTGCATTTATGTACATGAATAATAGCTTTTCGGTGGCATGTGTTTAGAGTGTGTTTTTTTAAACAGGACATGTTAAGCATTCCTATTTGTGAATTATAAAACATGGATAACATTTTAAATGTCAGAGACACGTTGATAGCTGCATTAAATTCAAGTAGCATTCCTCATTAAAACGATTCCATTGAACATTCCGTCCGCTAGTTGCATTTAGTTTTTGAACGACGGCATATTTATATTGCTTCACAAAAGGCCAAGGAGCAGCGATACTTATCCCTGTAACATATATATATTAACTTGTCCATGTTTTTTTAATTCATGCTTTTTGGTGGTTTGTCGAAATATAACTATGTGTTATTATGCAAGAAACAGTGAAATAAGCATATCGATAATTGCACTGTTTTCTTAAACCCTGGCCCCGTTTGGTGCCCTATTTGTTGTTTGTAAAACATTGGATTAATATTAAGTAAACCTTTTCATTGTATCATATCATATTAACAATGAAATACTTAAAACAAGAGAAAACAAATAAACTGAATACGTTCTTATAAGCACAAACACATATAACATGACAAATGGCGTTAACAATGCGAATTGATTTCATGGAAAATGCGCAGCTTGAGTTTACATTAATTCTTCATAAGACATTTGATAGCAAACTTATAAATGCCAAGACGTTGGTTATTAATGGTTTCTGAATAATAAACATTTTTCCTAATAATTACACACTTTAAAGTGCCAAGACAGTGTTGTAATTGAGACACAGCAAATATTATACAAGGACAGTGTTGTTTTCCGCCTTGATTACTCAGACGAGAAGAACTTCTTGCATCTGTGTAAAAGTTAATGAACATCATGATTAAAGTATCCACTTTCATATTTAATGCGTCCATCATTTTGCAAATGTCGGTGTTTTTTAGTTTAGAAAGGAAACAAAAGGACGCAATAAAATAGTTTTGAACAGAATTTGTATCACAAATATTATAAATAGTTCTTTAGAAACGATGCCGTACTTTTAAGAAATTATAAATGTAGCTCCATTATCATATTGTTTTGAACAGTGTTTAAATATTCCTGAAGTAGTATACATAAAACAAATTAAGCTTTACTTAATACATTTCTGAAATTTTCGTAGACAAATAAAAATAAAAAGTAAAAGTGTTTTATAACGTAATATTTTATTTTAAATCAATATTTATGCGTAAAACTACAGAAACAAGCTCAGTAGTGAAAGGTTTAAACATAAACCCCGTTTTAATGGCACTGGGTTAACGCCAAAGACATAGAACATAAAACAAAAAAAACACAAACAAGAAACATGGAAAAACAGCACACAACTCTACAAACAGCACAGTGCATACATACTATATATATAAAAAAACTAATTATGTTTATCAAGGATTGTTAGGTACCGCATTGGAACGGTAATCAAGGAAAATAAAGAATATTATCAATCAGACATATCATACGATAAGTGGACTACTGAAATATAGAAAACGATTTAAGTGAATTAAGATGTTTTATGAATAGCGATCAAGTCAATTAGAATGTATATTTACAAATACCATTGCAATAGTTTTGTTTTAAACGTTCATGGCTTTTATATTTTGAACGTTTTATGTTTAACCTCGATAAGTTTATTTTCAAATTAAGATACTTGGCAAAAAAAATCAATCCTTAACTCGACTTCAATATTATTGTCCAAAGATTTATCATTATGACATGTTCAAAATAAAACTAGGTGCAAATCTCAAGTCCATGAGCCGGGAACATTTATGTTAAACATCTTGATGATTTCATAGTGTTATTTTATATTTTTCACTTACAACGAAATAAGAACTTTTAAGGCTGAACAAATCATCTTTTATATAAAGATGTATACCATGTAAACCTAGCATCCTTTCTACAGGATTATTTCACCATGCATCACAGTGGATATTTAGTCTAAAATAATAGTCGTGTTATACGGGACTATTCCAATCCCAAACGTCTAAACGGGTTTGTGCAAAAATCGGGGGGGGGGGGGGTGAAAAATATTGATATAGTATTTAGTTAAGTTTTTTATGTTTGAAATAGATAAAGGTTTATATTCATATTTTACCATGTAAGTGCAAAGCTATTTTGCACACAACAAGCATGAAATGCATTTAAACACATGATTTACCTCTCCAATTGAACGAAACTTGACTGACACAGACATCAATTATGCCAAGCGGAACACAGTGGACATTTAATTTATCTGCAACTGTCGTTTGAGGTGCTGAGGTAAAATGGCCGATTCACAATCTTAACGCAATATGACAGTAAAGTTATCAATAAACCGTTATAAAAATGCTTCGACTTGAGGGAAGATATGATTCAGAGGGATGCTTCTATTAATATATTGATCATACAAAACCAATTAAGATTAAATTTTCACAAAATAATTATGTAGATGTGACATGACATTGGTCGAAGAGTATATCAAGGCATTACCTAAATTGGCCAGTTAACTCCGTATAGTAACTTTTAGTAATTCGAACATTGATCAAGGAAAGTATCAAACGCAATGTCCTTTCAAGCGGCTTATCTGCCCGATTGGTGTCACAGTATGCTTTGCTCCAATCACAATTATAGTATATAATGATACGTAGAATGCCTTGATATAACAACACAATTATAAGCCATTTGTGACATTCAAACCATTTAACTCTATTTGTTTTATCTATTTTCAGGATACTGGCGATTTACAGCACTCATGTGCAATGTTTACATTACCACCGACGTTTTGATGTGCACATCATCAATTTTTCACCTCTGCAGCATCTCCGTGCAACGATATCTTGCAATACGCTCACCATTAAAGACAAGAAACAAGTCAAAATCAATAGTGGTGACAAAGATCGGGGTAATCTGGGTGGCTGCTGTGGCTATATCTAGTCCTGTGACGGTTCTCGGAGCGCTCGATCAATCAAATATATTGAATAACCATCGGTGTAATTTGAAAAATTATGGCTTTATAATATACGGATCCATTCTAGCCTTCTTTATTCCGTTAATTATCATGGTAATATCATACACTTTGACAGTGCGTCTTCTGTATAAACAGTCCAAGCTTTGTGATCCCAAGAGGCAATTTACCAAGGAGGGAATGCCCATGATACGGAGATGTAGGACTTCAGTCCGACGCCACAACTCTATGTTGGACGAAAGACTTATTAAAAAAGGTGACACATATGAGTTATTTGAAAGGGAGAGGACAAACAACAATTCAAATTCTGATAATATAACCCAGGAAATACCGAGTGCCATTTCACATTCTGTATCATGCGCGTCGCTTTACACTGAACACGTTGGAATAAAAACATTTGATAAAAAGGAATCAAAATCCTGTTTTTTGGACGTCCCACGGCTTTATTCAGCTGATAATTCCACAGAGACGTTAACTGCAAGTGATCTTGACGTATCGGAAGACGAGTATTCGAGATACCGATCGTCATTCTCGAATATCCACATGCCGGAATGCGCCGGCAAATCGTCCCTTAAGAGCGTCATGACCCGGACATTCATTGTGAAAGCCTCGAGTCTCCTGAGTCTTACCAGAGACAAACACGACAAAACCACAGTTAGAACCGAGCAAAAGGCGTCCAAAGTATTAGGCCTTGTGTTTGTGATATTTGTGTTACTATGGTTACCTTTCTTTGTAGTAAATATCATTCCGGCGCTTTGTATCGTGTGCCCTGTGAGTTCTACGTTGGTATCGACATTCGCATGGCTAGGTTGGGCTTCCTCCACCATCAATCCAATTATCTACACCATGTTCAACAAGACATTTAAGCGGGCCTTTATAAAACTCTTGACGTGTAGATACCATACAATTGCAGAGTCAACATGTCCTATTTCCAAGGATTCAAGGAGAGCCAATGTTATCATTAGAGAAAACTGCAGTGACAGGGAGTTTACTCTATAAAAGTGTGCTCTAATAAAGGCGCCGACACGAATAACCTATATGCAGTATCGGTGTATGAACAGAATGCACATTAGACATATTAATGAATAAGGCTGTGCTCGTTCGTTCTTTCAAAATATGTATTATCTTTCTAAATGTTGCCGATGAAATACAAGTAAAAAATAAAAATAATAAAAGATGCAATGGAATAAGAAAAGTTTGTTTTTTTAAATATGCAATATTTTAGAAAAAAATAACCTGTGTTGACGACACCATATTACTGTATATTGCATATTTAGATTTTTGTTTTCTGTTAATATCTTTTTTTCGTTTACACTGTATAACTATTGTTTAAAACTGCTTTTGGTAATTTTTATACTGTAGCGCGCAAACACTGTAAACGACGAACCAAGTCTCACAAACGTTAGTTTCGCTTACGACTGTTTACGTTAACTGAAATCTTAGTATTATTAAAACTTCTTCTTTGTATGTATGATGTGCATCTACTTCAAATCGACATATTTCGACAAGCATTGTCAGCGACGATTGATTGATTGCACTCGATAATCGTTTCATCACTAGTTAGTAGTAATGTTTTTTGATCCGGGAGGCTGTATTCACTCGAGAGGATATTTGTTCTGATGTCAAAATCTGCAATAATCCACGACAGTCGAATATGACGTTCCGGATAACACGCAGTTTTAATCATCCCTTTCGCATATAAATAATTGGTTTATCTTTTTTAAACTCCTGATTTATAATAAATGTCATTTTAATGAAGAACTTTTTTTGAATAACGTAGGTGTTAACATGTCACATTAATACTTGAAATTACTTGGCGTCAGCAGAGTTTAATACATCCATATGGCATTGGATTTGAATACGTCCTACCGTATTGTGAGATATGTACTGCGTGTTCATTTACGATGGGTATATAATAAACTCGATTGTTAATGAAAGTTTTCACATTTATTTTTGAAAATCTCTGATTTAAAAACACTCATCAGACTGAAAATGTATACTCTTTCTATTTGCAACATTTCTATCGATCAAGAGTACCAAATATTCATTTAGAATGTAAACATTTCGTATAGCGATTATGACATTACAATATGTTTGCTCGTGCAACCCGTTGGAAAAAAGTAAACCAAAGCTGTTTGGTTACTTTCATAGTGACTTCTATGCAGATAAAATCACATCAGTTTTTGAATCTGCGTTAAATTGAAGAATTACTGTAAATCAGCTAGTTAAAGCATTGGTTGTGCTTACTCAGGTGAAAGCCTCACTGACGTCAGTAAAACGTTTGTAAGTCACAAAATACAATATATATCGCATTTAAGAACGCTTCCAACAAATTGAAGTTATCGCAGGTAGTCCAAGATCTAGTAGACTACGTGTAAAACGCAGAAAAGGACCATATAATTTCGCTGTAGTGCGTAGAACAGCACATTGATACAGTATAAGTAAGCTTACCGTTTTGCGCCATCATAGACAGTCGCCAGCCTATACGAGCCAGGAGACTTTAAGTGGGAAACATTATGCTACTATGTCATCGAGTGGTTCGTTTACATTTGGTACGGCGTCATTATGGTAGAGTTCGGGTTTTCAAAAGAAAAAAAAAGATGTTTGAACTATTGTCTATTTGAGGGGCCGATATTTTGGGGCGGTAGTGTCATGAAATGAGGTAGAATTATGGATGGCAGGAAAAGTGTTTCTGCTGTTGATCAGGGTAATTTAAATGTTCTATGCAAACATTGTAGCAAACCGAACATGCTATTATACTGCATAACAATGCACGGTAGTATGTATCACTCAACAGTTCTTGAACAGGTACGGCGTCTACGTGTTGCCCTGACCCGCCTTCCATCAGATGTTAACATACTGAGCAAATTTTGATTAGCTTGGTCGCAGGGTGTGTCAAGAAATGACATCGTAAGGGCCCATGGGGATGGCCCCGACCCCATGGTCCCTATTACGGGGCAAATAAAAGGGGTCCTCGAGACCTCAAAAAGAAAAAAAAAAACCTGCATGATTAATTTAATCAGGAATATATTGATAGTCCTTTTACCGTCATAAGATGTTCTTCTCGACCAATGCACAAACGCAGTATGTCTGGTGTCCGTAGAAGAGACCCTCAAAACTAAATGCCAATTTTCAAACATTAAATAAGCACATGAAACTAGTTATATAATGCGTAACATTTTCAGATTAACATATTATACACATCTCTTAAAAGCAATGTATTGAAGTTACATAAACGTAAGTAAACACATTCGTTTGCAACATAGAAATTGAATATACATATATTTGCTTCATCACCTGAATGTCAAAACACCATAACATTGATCAGGTTTATTCAGGTTTATTTACTGCAATAATCCAAGTTGATATGATTCTTGTATGTTGCCTATAAGAATTGTTGATGTCATGATACGTATCAAATTGACACGAGCAATCAGGTAAGCAATACAACGATCGTTTAACAAAGGCAACGTCCGTTAAGTTGATAGGAAAACAAATTATGAATTATGACAATATCAAACAGCAGGTCATAGATGCTCTATTGTTTATCTGCCGGAGTTGGCGTAAAATAAATCTGCCATTATAGCACTTTTTCAAAAAGGTTAATGCACCATATGCCACAATAAAGGTGTTCCTTACCACCAACTGTCGCATTATGTGTACATCAAAGGAATATATGTTGAGTTCACTATATATAACAATATGCACTCAATGAATCCAATGAGCCGTTATAAAAGTGCTCACATCGTCATAACACATTATTTGAATCAGAAGCGCAGAATATGCAATGTGGTTATCATTCAGCTCTCATGTATTATCGCGAGTGTCCAATGCAAGACACAGGAGACTCGACATGTTCACAATGAAAAACGGGGTCATGACAATATTCAGAGACGCTTATCCATGGCTTCCTGGGACGTAGGGTTAGGGTTAGGGTTATGAATGATTAACCCTAACCCTAACCCTATGTCCAATGCAAGACACAGGAGACTCGACATGTTCACAATGAAATACGGGGTCATGACAATATTCAGAGACCCTTATCCATGGCTTCCTGGGACGTAGATATTGAAAACCGACGGCCAGAATAACGAATCTTTGTCCTGCGATGAAATCAGGTAAGATTAAGTTTATGATGTTTTTAACTGTATACAATTGTGCAACATCCATAAAACACGATTCTGTTTATTTTACATTGAATGTTAAAGCATACAGATTGTGGAAAAACTAGCTAGGTGACGGCTTGTATATACGACACAGGTTTTATGTTGCTATTTTACCCTCTTTTTCAAATCTTTCATAACAGTCTCTTTTCTTAAAACGTCTGCCATTCGACATAGAATCAGGGCGGTGATTAGCAGTCCTTAACCTCCATACTTTTGGTCATCCCCCTTTTGCACCTTCGCTGTTAGGATCACACATCTTTGATTGCCAATAAAGCCGCACTGTTAAGTAATATGTTATCACTATCATAATTTAATTTAGCGAAAAGTAGATTAAAAGAACCGATCCGTAAACTATATAGCCATCAATCTCCATCCGATACTGAACTCTTTTCAATATATATGATTGTTGAAACACTCCTAGAACCGATCCAGCACTAGATCTTGCGGAGGCAGCTACCTATATTATTGCAATATGTGGCACCTCGAATATAACGAAATGTTCTTGAATAAGCAACTACCAACCAATTACTTATATGTTCTATATATTTGTTCATATTTCGTGTCCAACTGTTCACTCCTAGACATCAATCCTTTCTATTTTCTATTCTAGATTATGACAGTGAATACATATTTTTCAAAGAAACAAAGATACGAACACTGTCTTTTTTGTTCTTCGTTTCGATATTCACACTTTTCCGAGCATATGTATAACGATTCACTGATTCCATTTCTTTATATTGCGAACCGAGGTATATTCGCACACTTTTTTAAATGATTATTGAAATGATGAGTGCGTTTTATTATTCTACTTTACAGTTTACATGAACAGCTAATGTTTTGGTTTCTGATAAGTTTCTTTTATATTAAAATTTATGCAAAAAGCTAAACAAACAAGCTCAGTAGCAAAAAGTTTAAACATAAAACCGGTTTAGTGGCACTGGGCAAACACCAAAGACATAGAACACATTATCACAGACAAGAAACATGGAAGAACAGCACAAGACTCCACAAACAGCACAGTACATACATACACACACACATATATATATATAAAATAGGTATGTTTATCAAGAATTGTTAGGTACCGCCTTGGAACGGTCAGTAAAATATAAATTTACTGGGAGTATAAACCAGTTTATGTGCACAAACCTCACTCCAGAAAGAAACAGTGTAAAAGTTTCCTTTGTCTTGCATTTGACACTCGCGATAATACAACCGTTAGAACTGAACAAAAGGCGTTAAAGGAAACTGACCTGGGGCCGTGATTACGAACAGTCTCAAGACTGAGTCTGAAAGTTGGACTCACTCTCAGCACCTGAGTCCAAGTCCAGACTCAACTGAACTTGTCGAATATTACATGATTTCAAACAGCCTCTGACTCAGTCTCAACGTTGAGCCTGAGTCCGATTCCGCAATATTTATACTTGAACGTAAGCGCCCATTGTTTACTTTTTCAAGCGTTATCGTTCTTGAACATTGCTCAGAATTTCTAGACGCATATTACCGATGTAGTCAAAATCAGATACCTGTACAATACAAGCGCCTGAGTGACTGTCGGCTGTGTTTGATGTAAAATGTCGCTAGAAAAACAAAGGACGACCTGGGATGATAAAGAGCGACTGCGTGCCGTGCGGCTTGTGATTGAACAGTACGACGTGTTATACGGGGGATTCTCCGACGGAATCACATTCAAAGAAAAGTCGGCCGCCTGGAATAAGGTGGCCGATGACTTGAACGCGTAAGTTCTAAGCTGGTTAAACGTTACCTTAAATGATTAAGCTTTCAGTAGCTATTTTTATCTTAAATTTAACGCAATGAGATGGAATTAATATCAATTTAACCTCAAAGTGTATAAATATCAATACAAAGTCTGCATTAAAGAACTTCTTTTATGAGCAATAGGATTTTGACAGCATACATGTACCTGCTGCTTAAAGGTGGTTTGAAATACCTCATTTGTCTCATTTGAATATGTTTATCTTCTGGGAAAGTATTTTCTTGCAGAAATTCTGACTGCTTGTATTTATATTGAATCTATGTTGGAAGTGGAATAAATTTATTTTTATTATTTTAAGTACTTGTAAAATATTTCCTGTTCATTATAAAATTTTGATCAATCTGAAGGGTGGCCATTTCAATTGCAGATCAAGCAATGTTAAGCGGACGCCTGCAGAGTTTAAGAAATTGTTCCAGAATGTGAAAAGTAGAGGTATAATTTAATAAAAAAATTTGATACTTATCACTGGTACATACTGGTAATACAGATTTTCATAATTAATAATACATTATTATCTAATCAAAACATTTCATATGTGCAAAGTCTTAGAGTAAAATCTTTGAATTATATCATGGTGGAAATTCAATAAAGCTTTACAATCAATGCTTTATGTATATAAACATCATTATAAAGAATCCATTATTCTTTTAGCCAAGAAAAAGTATAACGAAAACATGGCCACCGGTGGCGGTCCAGTTGGCAAGATTACACTGGCAGAGGAAATTATCCTTGAATTTCTAAAGGACAAGCCCCAACTCATCCCAGGCGGGATAGAATCAGGAGGTAACCCTTTGAAGAATTGCTGAATGTATCAGTTAAATGAATTATATATTTCAGCCATTTTTTATACTGTTAAAATAATGGTAATGTGCAACTACTTCAATCATAGATGTTACCTTTTAACATAATAATTCCCAGAATGGAAGTGAAATGATATAATGGAAACAATGTAAAAAACATTTAACATGGCATAATCTAGTTTACACTGTATTGCATGATGTTTTGTAGCTATAAGAACCATTAATAGGGAAACAAATCTTTTTTTCAGTGATAGAGCCTGTGGAAGATGCTGCCAGTGTTGCAGATTTGGTTGTGCAACAAGCACCAAGCAAGAGTCTTATAATCTACTTTTATGAGGCCTTTTATATTAAAGTTCAGTTTGTCTTGATAAATGATAGTCAGGATTTTTCTTGAGAGCACCTTTCTTATAATCAATGTTAAAGAATAAGGAGGGCTATACTACTCGTCCCAGCGTCGGCGTCGGCATCGGCGTCTGGTTAAAGTTTTATGATAACTTTTGGGATTTAGGGATTTTCACTTATAAGTCTGATATCCTTCCTTCAATTGATATTATTAATAGAAAAAGGGTTGGTATTGAATACCCTAAGTAAGGGTCTACATATTGTGACCAAACTTGGTATATAGGAAGAGTTAATAGAGACCTTTCCTGAGATTGTGTTTTGGGTCCTGAGAGTAATGGTCTAGGTCAAGGTCATTGTTGCTAAATATATAAATATGGTTAGTACCGAATAACTCAAGTAAGGGTTGACGTAGTGTGACCAAATTTGGTATATAGGACAAGTTTATGCAGAGCGTTCATGGATTGCCTTTTGGCCCCACAGGGTCAAGGTCACTGTTTCTAAAAATAGATAAGTGTTTCAGTAATTGTTGACATACTGTGTCTAAACTTGAAATGTAGGAAGAGTTTATGGATGACTTCCATATGATTGTGTTTGGGGCCCTTAGGATCAAGGTCACTGTTATAAAAAAGATCGTTATTGTATTCACTTCTAAGTCAAAGCGACGTAGTCGAGTCTTATGACAGCTCTTGTTAGTTACCTTCTTCTCTCATCTACAATTTCTACGTGTAGAATGATATCAATTGAAGTGATGTTTAGGTTTTGTACACAGTACATGTTTTTTTTTTATAGTATGTTACCATTGCCTCCAGTTGAGATGTAGTATAACATCCTAAAGGGGGGGGGGTAGAATATTTTCTAATGAAAGAAAGTGGTCAAAATTGTCAATGTCTTCACAAGTGGTATTGCTCGGTACTCTATGCTCTATCCAATTACGTTTCATAATCTAATATGAGAGTAAGTTTTACACATTTTATTATACATCACTGTAACTCTGCATGAACATTTCAGTAACAGAGAATAAGCACATCAGCGGACATCAAGAAACAGTGTCAGTTCAGGCCATTGAACATCCAAGTGTGTCCCATACACACCCAGATGAATCCAGAGTGATGCAGACAAATACAAAGAAACGTAAACCATTTGTATTACTCATTGTTTTGATAAGTTTCTATGAGTACATTTTCAACGGTATATTCATATTTAACACAAAATCAGGAACATTTATGATTTGACTTTATATATATATATATATATATATATATATATATATATATATATATATATATATATATATATATATATATATATATATCTACTTAGGGCATTAAGGAGACCGTATGTATTTTACGGCATTAAGGAGACAATTTGTATATTTTTTGTTTTATACTTTATTTTGCTTTTTTGTTGATAATTTAGTATTGAAATGATCATTTATTATGTGTACAAGATTTAGGCTTCTTAAATTAATTAACAAAAAATATACGTAATTTGCGGTCTCCTTAATAATTTGTAAGTATGTTGCAGGTTTTAAGGGGACCGGTATATATGTCGAAGGGTTTATGGAGACCAGTGTATATATAATATTATTTTTGAGGCATTAAGGGGACCATCCATATTTTATGGCATTAGGGGGACAAATTATATATATCTTACTTTTGACAGTGAAGGCTCCCGTAACCTTAAGAGACAACTTTGTAATAGTATTTTTATATAATTGTGTGTAATAAATCCACAAACATTGACCGGTCGAAACGGGAGGACTGCAAATTTCATAGGATATTCATCAGAAATCTTTTACAGACCATCTCATTCATTAAATGAAATTCAGCTTCAGTCACTTGGTATGTGTACCGTTTGATCAACAAAAAATATAATGGCCAGGGGCAGATCCAGGAATTGTCGTTAGAAGGGGGCGTTACTAAGGGGCGTTTGCAGGAGGATTGAGGGTTACTCAATCAAGAATTTTTTAACAATTTGTAGTCGGAAATGATGCATTATGTGCGTATTTATTTTCTTCTCATATATTGACACAAAAAGTAAACTTGAACGATTTTAAAGGCAGCGCACGCCGATTGCGCCCCATTCTCAATCCGCTAGTGAATGGTGACTTAATATTTGATATATTATGGTTAAATAGAACTTTCAGTTGAATTATATAGAAACTGTAAATTCTAAATACAAGTTCTGTGCTTGTAAAAACAATAAAAGTTTTGTCTGCACAGGAATGTGTCTGTTAACGCTTGAACAGTTAGCTCATGATTAAAGAACATTGTTCATTGGGTTCATTGTGACCCATGGAAGTTTTTTTTATTAAATTCCAACTTCCCCTTAAATTTTACTTGCCTAAAACTTTAACCTAAGTCAATCAGGGGCCATAACTTGTATTATGGAGTTATGTAACCTCATTGGCTGATGGTCCTGAACAATTGTGTGAAGTATTAAGTCAATTGAATGAATGGTATAGAACGCCTTAACCAATAGGCTACGGAGACGGTTTTAATGCATGTACTCAATTGCAGATTCAGGGGGGGGGGGGGGTCGGTCCCAGCGCGCGCGCCGTCCCCCACCCCTTTGAATCGCCCGTTTATAATACGTTCTCAGTCAATATCGGGAAAAAATACAATATTAAGATAAAAATGCACTATTTCGGACTATAAATTAGGGGAGTCTAACCCCCACCCCGGTCCAACATTTTAAGCCATTCAATTTCTGTTCTGAGGGAGGGGCGGATGTGGAAAGATTAAGCCCATGAGTTTCACGTACCCCTTCTTAAGTCAATTCCTGGATCTGCCACTGATATCTGTAATCAGATTTGTTGTTTCATAATGTTATAGGTCCTTTAAACAGTTTAAACCTTTTATGGCATCAAAATAAACAGACGCATGTTCAGTAAAAACATACTCTGTATACAACGTTCTCGTACTCCAGAGCGATGATGCTATGCATTATATTTATCATCATCTGACTGACTGAGTAACTGCCAAAACTTTTTCCGTTTAAAGAGACTCTCTCATGTTTTGGCACCAAACATATTTTTCCTCGTAATGCATCTGAAAACACATGTATATTTATTTTACTCCTTGGTACTGAAATTGCAGAAATAATAGTAACCAGGTTGATTTTCTTTTATACTTCAATTGCATTTTTAAAAAACCGATTAAAGTATTAAAAATTAATCTTGTTCAAGTTGGGAGCAAGCACATGGGGGTGCAGATAACACATAGAATAAAAAACGGAACGCTTATCACAGGGACTCATACTAAGGTGTTGAATATTTTAACCTTAATGGAAGTTATTGGTTTATCACGTGATTATGTCAATCAACTGATTGTGCAACAGCCTTTTGTTGAATCGGGTTAGTAACGCATGTCAAAATTTTGGACTTCAAAGACTATATTTTAGCACATATCAACATTTATTGAAGGTTTTCAGCCATCAATAGCTTGGCTTTAACACTTCGTTTGATTCGCCATACTTTATTTCGTAATAGCAATCTATAAAATCCAAGTAAAAGATGCATTTTCAAAACACTTAACGCTTCGCTTATATTCACTCAAAAACTCATGTTCGAAAGATTTAAAAAAAGTATGTCATAATCATATGCTCTTTAGCGGCTGAGCTTCTTAATATTTAAATCTCTTATAAATTTGCCAAATAAAATTCAACATGGGTAAACAATTATAACAAATAACGTATTTTGTGTATTGCAACATATTTATAAAAAGATAAAGTCAATTAAATCAAATGACCATTTTCAATGTACTTTCTTTCTCGCGGAAAGTGGACATTTCATCTTACTCCAACAAGTGTGGGGTATGGTTGATTCTCTTCGTGACTGAAATCAACTTTTTTAAACACTTGGTGCATTTCAAATCTAGTCCATATAAACAGCCCCTTCAGATTCTTTGACGATTGCATTTCCATGGGAGATCACTGCGTAGGATAAACATACAAGTGTTGTTTAGCCACACTGTGGTTTCAATTATGTCAGGGGCGTAGCTACCCCTCTATTCATGTGAATTCATGTGCTGGGGGGTTCAGGGGCGTGCCCCCTCAGAAAATTTTGAAAACCATGGTGCAATCTAGTGCATACTGGGCGTTCCGATGTGCATTATTTAGTACTGGAAAATAACTAGTTTTAGATTCATGTAGTCAAGTTCGCATACTGCAACTTTGGTTGATTTTTTTGTCAGAATCATGTGGATTCAGCCGCGTATTCACGTATATGCGGCTACACGCCTGTATGTTGTGCATATGAATGTATAATTTGGTTTAAATAATGCATCCTTAATGTAACACCTCCTTGCTGCTACACCAATAGAAACTTCATGTGATGTTAATAGTAAAAGAACTAGAACTGACGTTCCCATTTTTGTCTGAGTCATTTAAATAACAGATAACAAATTACAAGGTAAACAAATTTGTTTTGACTTCTTTAATGAATTATATAAACACATTGTACAAAGATATCATGACATTTTTTAAACAAGAAGTATGGTTGTCAATTAAACAGTATGCTAGCTTTAAAGATTTAGGCAAACCATTGGAATTTTACGGCGGTCTTAAAAGGTGTATTTAAAGCTGCAATCTCACCGATTGATCGTTTTGACTACCGGTACTCTTTTATTGTTTGTCAATAAATGGAGTATTTTTTGCAGAAATGTCTAGACCCAATTTTAAGTGATATAAGACTGCTGAAAAAAGATCAGATTGCAGTTCATCATATTTATGTTAAAAAAATGATGTTTTATGACTAAAAGCATTACGAACAATGACTAAAAGCATTACAAACAATTTAATGTAAATTACTTTTTCGGCAGTTTTACCAAACATTTTTGATTGGTTCTATTGTGAATTATCTAATATGACTGAATTAAAGGAATGATAACCAAATCAGCCGATTTTGAGACAATTTTGTGTCTAAACTGACAATCTGTAAGAGTGCAGCTTTAAGTGCTGATCTAAAGCTTCATATACACATTGTTATATTGTCAATAACTGTTTAAAAGGTCTCATGTACTAAATAAGATAATAATTTTCATAATATCTAAAATTGATTAAAATAAATAAAGTACCATTATACCTATTTCTTAATAGTGCCGTTTCTCATCTGACAATATCATTCAAAGCCATCATTTCAACTATGAATTTATTTTTAACTTTCAACTTTTTTATAGCATATGCAACAAAATATACCAAAAATACAAGCCACTTGCATTATCTTTGACCTTTTGATATGACCATTTTCCAGTTTTGTTTATTTGTAAGTTGTGCCCTGAAGAATAAAGTATGACTGTATGAATCAAAAACAAGCAATAAAAACACTAAAAATATACCCCAATCCCTGTAATTTCTAATACAGTAGTAAAATCAAGCAATTAAACATTTAGTGCTGCACTCTCACAGATATACCGTTTTCACAACTTTTTTTGTCTTCGAATGAGCAAGTTTTTGCGTAATTATCTGCAAACCAATGATAAAAGATTGCTGACAAAAGATCAGATCGCAGATTTCATATTTCCGTTCGAAAATTAATGTTACTAACGGTTTAAGAAAAGTGCATAAAAAATATCAATGTTTTAACTTAAATAGAAAAATCTGGGATTTAATTTTTCGCAAAAATTGGATGGTTCCAATCCAAGACATAAAATGAAAAAAGTTGTCAAAACATCCAAAGTGTGAGAGTGCAGCTTTAACGTTTGAAAGTAACTCTGTTTGCCTCGTGCCCCTAAACAGGGTTTAATTATATTATATGCCCAGTGGGCTTGTCCCTGTATATTTGATTGTATGATTGCAGTAATGGATACTGGTCTAATTATCTTCTGACAATTTTTCACCAATTTTAAAGAATGAGAAAACATATTAACCTCATATAACGCTGTACAATTTAATCTCATTCATTAGGTTGAGAAAAATTCCCTAAAAATATTAATTGTGGAGACATATCTTATTTAAATACATACAGGAAATGGCGACATCATTTACCCTTTAGTATGAAAAAGGCAGTTTCCTGATATTTGAATAGCGGTTTTTTATTTAAGCATCTCAATTCATAGTATGTATGAAGTTTCAAAGGAAACCAAATCATTGTAAGGATTGTTTTCAAAATAGATTCACACTCTTGATAAACTTCTTTTCCTAGTTTCAACTTTTGAGACTTTTTGATGAGCCTGTACCTTCCCCCTCTTATGCAGTGGCTTCAAGCAATAAAGCTACCAGCTCAAGTTGCACAGCTGGTGAACAAGACTGCTGATAGTCGGCAAACTGCACACTTGATGCCATAATAAATCATGTCCATCGACTTCCAGAATGAATAAATGACAGCAGCACAGAATTGATTTCAATTGGACCTCTGTACTTTCATCACCTTGTTGTAGTCAAAGACTATGTCTTAGTGTGCAGTGCGGGATCTTGAGAAGCTTTCTGCTCGTCTGATGAAGTAAGTTTGGCAGAGTGTGACACTCCTATCTACTCATATGGCTAGACACCTGTGATCTATGTCTTCTTGTGTGTGCCCAACCATCACCTGAAGAGAATTTAGAGGAAGTTAGTGCTTGATTACAAGTCAATGTGACAAAACAAGGTCTTTCATTTATGCCACCAAGAACTAGTATTCCAAGTTTCATAACTCGTATGTTAACTCAAAGCAATTGAGCAGAAACTGTTTGGTAATTAATTTTAAGTCACTGCTTCCACTTATACTGCAAGTAATATTGAACTTGAACCGACTGACCCAAATGCAATTCTAAATAGTTTTTATGTGCAGAAACCTTAATCCTATTGACACAAAAGTAATCCAATTGTATGTCTTCACAAAACATTCTACAACAATATTTGTCAATTTAACTCAAAGATTGATTATTGTTTTTTAGTCAGACAAACACAGAGATGGCCCTATATCGCTCACTTGATTTGAGAAAGGATTCTAACTTAGTTATTGTTTGGACACTTACTGAACACTTTTGGTCTGACTTTATTATGCAGCTGGTGAAAATATTAAAAGTCCCTTAATAATGGGCTTACAAAAATATGAAAAAATGTATTTGTTTAAAAAATTACGAAGGGCCATAACTCTTACAATATTTAAGTTTGTATTGAGCAGAATAAAAGGCTTTGCCTAAAATACAACCTTAAAACTATATTTACAAGTAAAACAAAAAAATCTACAAATATGTTTTTAGTATCTGGTTTTTGAGAGTGAATGATCAGAAGAAAACATCACACATTCACAATCATATTAAATAATAATTTAGTTTTTTTAAAATTATATTATATTTCAAAAACACTGCAAAAGACAAGACACTTACGTTTCAATTTCTTGATTTAATACAGTGATGATTATCAATTCTTATGAAGGGAGATGGGTCTTACACTCTAACCAGTGCAACTTGCATGTTCTTAGTCGCTCAGTTATTACCTTTCTTAAAATTCTCCTCTTGATCTGAGCCACGCCAAAATGATGGGAGATGCTTTTGTTTTTCCATCAGAATGTATAGCACCTCTGTGTTTCTGTTTGTCTCCTGAAATAGTAAAAGTTTATTAATAATAATAACAATAATAATAATCAGTGACTTTTATTGAAATTATTTTCACTGATTGTGCCTTGCACATTGGGGAACAAAGTTGACTTCTGAGGAGAAGATTTTTCAATATAGACATATAGCAAAAAATAGCTCCGCACCCTGGAGCAATGTTTTTTATAAATCAATATCCAGTGAAGAAAATTCATACAGGGTATTGAAACATATTTTGCTTCAAATGAAGACTTTTAACAAAGATAACTTAACTAGCTCTTCATCATATTAAATAAAAATTAACACAGTCTATGCCGCACACGGAGCCCCGCATTTGATCTTTTACCAAAGTTTGATTGAGAGTTTAGTTTCACATCGACAAGTCTTTACAGGTCTATTAAAGCTGCACTCTCACAGATTAAACATTTTGAAAAAGGTTATATTTTTTATCTTAGAATGAACCAATGTATGCGAAAATGATGACAAAAAAATGTCTTTGAATTCCCATCAAACATGTCCGAACCAAATTCAAACTATGGATAATCACTGTCATTCACGATGATATTCAGCACTTCTTGCCCAGTATATATACCCTTACTTTAAGCAGAAGGCAAATTAAAACAAACACATTTGTCTGAAATTTAATCAAACTTTAAATGGTAGTAGGATTGTCATTTGTTCACGTAATTTTCAAGAATCAGGAAGTGGGGAACATTATAAAGCCATTTAACAATACAAACAAGACGATTTTCTATTGAATGTACAATAGTAGTACCGGGGTAATATGCAAATAGTTATTATCTCAAGAAAAGGACATCAAGACCAGTTCATTTACCAGTAGCATCTGACAGTCAATAATGGTTCTGAGTTTAAAGAGCATAATTTTCATTTTATTGTTTGTTTAATCATTATTATATTTAACACCAGTTGTGAAGAAGGAGTTATCATTATATAAGATTATATTATCTGGCAGTGGTTGAAAATGTAAAGTGAGACCAGTTTTTTACCTGTTATTGAACAAACTGTTATGTTGGCAGGACTGTCCTCCTCAGCAATGCAAAGAACAGCAATGACTGGCTGGCACTCTGTAAAATGGCGATTAAAACATTTTGTCCAATTAAAACTGTCCCTTTCTAAACAATCCATCAGCAATATATATAAATGAGCTGCGCCATGTGGAAATGTATCTTGGGAAGTTTCCATTCCATGTAATGATGTCATAAAGATGAGCAGAAGACATTACTTACTATGCAGTAAAAGTTCTTACTTTAACAGTAAAGATATCTTTTTTTGAGAAAATTTATCAAAGTGAGCTCTTTTATGTCATGTTTCTAAGTCTTGTACACATCTATGTTACATATATAAATAATAAACAGGAATAAAATGAGGAGTTGTGTACACACTTATTCCTCCTTATGTACTGTGTAACTAAAAAAAAACAATCCATAATTCTAGTAAATCTCTAGAATTCCCTTACTTTTCTCGCTGTACAAAAATGAATGAGGAGTTGCAAACAAGCAGGGCCATAAAACTTTTGCTATTTAAACTGTACCGCAACAGCAATTTAAAGACAGTGATACTCATTGATGGAATAGGCACTTAGACAGCTACATTTTCTGAGAAATGGAGATCAGACTAAATTCTCCAGAGAAAATTTATAGATTTATTTGAAATAAAGAACATGTTACAGTGTTTGTGTTAAACTTGTTACTTAACCCTGATTTAACAAAATCATTACCTTCAAATTGGTGATAAAATAAAAACAAATATACCTTATTAAACACTGTTTACTATCACATCTGTACCCCCCCCCCCCCCTTCTAACATACTTAAGCGGCTGTTACCAAAGTAAAGAATGAAAGGTCCACAAGACCAATTATAAACCATGAACCATGAGAATCCTGTTTACTAATTTGATTTTAAATCACCCAAAAGGCTTTCTACACATAATGGTTCCTTAATTTAAATCTAGTCTCCAAAGGTGTCACAGTTGTGATTTCATTGAAAGACTTGAGATACGTTATTTAAAAAAATGACGACAGGAAAGCTTAAACGCAGAAGTCTGGCCGGGTATATGAGCCTGGAAATAAATACGCAAAAGCTCACCATGCTGCTAAGGAGTCTTATATAATTCCCGGCCCCAGTTCAGCTGGAGATTCCACACGGCTGGAAAACCGGCCCGGTGCACCCAAGCTTCACCATCGGCAGTATCTGCAAGAGGAGGGTGTAAATCTGGGAAAACGCATTTATAATCAATTTGCGAAAGTTCTTATCCGTCATAAGTAGTGAACATGTATGTGGCTTATAGAACATCTGAAATTAAGTTTAATGAAGGAGACAAAGTTCGGTCTGGGATCTAAACCTGGATTTTGATGCTGAAATTGTAAGGGCCGAATTCAGAACATCCACTCTCACTCACACTCCAACCACATTCCCATAAGGGACACTCAAATGATCACTTGAGTGAAATAAGGGGAGTGACACCCAAGTGATCTGTTCGTATTCACACGCCTCGCTAACACTCCACTTCATCAAGTGAGCAATACAGTATATAATTATACACGTATGTTTACATGATCATATCGGATTATCTGTTTGACTATGGTGATGTTTACATTATACATTGTAAACATATGTTTATTTGAGATTTGAGTACCTTATTGTTAGTTATGGCAACAAACAAATGATAATAAGTGTTATTCTAAAACTGATATTTTCATTTTAAAACAATTGGTTAATAAAAATAAACGTTTTGGATTGTAAATAACTGTTGCAAAATACGTTTAAATGCATGTTTTTTGTTGTCATTGTTGTTGCTGTTTTAAATATGTAGCTGTTTTCCATTGTATCACGTAATTTAAATATGTATTCATATATAATCTTGCTTTTATATTCTACATAAAGCGGTCTTGGGCGTTTGAAAATAATATATGGAAGTTGAAAAAATGGAAGTTGAAAAAATAGCAGATGGATAGAATTAGCGAATGAATCTACTTCTTATGGGGAAATAACACCTCGGAGTGAAAAACAACTCAAGAAATGTAGGGGAAAATGGATGAAGATGACGATAATAATAATAATAATGATGATGTTGATGATGATATGGTGGTGTTGGTGTTGGTGGTGCTGCTGCTGGTGTTGGTGGTGCTGCTGCTGATGATGATGAAAATAATAATAATAATAATAATAATAATAATAATAATAATAATAATAATAATAATAGCAATAATAGTAATAATAATCCAGCTGAATGTAGGCTGGAAAATACATATCAATTCCCTTACCACGCTATGAAATGGCCTAGCGGCGTCAAGTTAGCGGCCTGGCGGCCTAGCCGCCTCATGTGACTAGCGGCCTAAAGTTGTTTCCTATTCCAAAGCATTTTATATGCGTTCTTTTCTAAAACAATGATAAATTAAATGTCCTTTTCATAAATCAACATCCTTTAGCGAATATCAGCATTTCCCCCTTTTCATGGGCTGCTGGATGAGTTTTGGGGATTTTTAGGCCGCTAGGCCACCAGGCCGCCAAGTTCACGCCGCAAGACCGCTGAAGCGTGATGTATTTTGCATAGGAAAACAATTATTTTAGCATTGTTTTAGAAGAAAACTCATATAAAAATGCGCTGAAGTAGAAAACAATTTAAGGCCGCTAATGTACGACTAAAAACATTGATTTATCTTATTTTCCATTTAAACCATTGAACCTTGAAATAGATAACAAATTTAGGCCGCTAGTCCGTCAACCTCACGCCGCTAGGCCGCTAACTTCATGCCGCAAGGATGCTAACTTCACGTACCTTTAGCTGCCTGTCTTTGAAGCCATTGATGAATTGCAAACATCAACATTGCTGGAGGTTCAAGATCATTGCGAGACAAAACAAATATATGATAGGCGCATCCTTTTGAATTTGCTTTGTTTATAGATGGCCACATTATTGAATGAACATGTACTTCAATGGATTATCCCGGTCTCTTAAATATTGTCTGGGAACGAGCATGTCCCTTATTTGTTCCAAATATTTGATATATTTCATCTTTTCTACTTGCCATGTACTTTTTTCACATACACTCATTCAATTCCTATTCACAACCAATCCTCGAGGGCGGTTCATGTGGCCTAGCCGAGCACTCACAAATGTCCCACTCAAGCAAAACACTTGAGTCTCACTCACACCTGTGAATACGGATATACCTTTCACTCGAAATTATCTCGACCGTTATGTGATTACAGAGGATTAACTCATTGAGTGTGAGTGAGAGTGATTGTTCTGAATTCGGCCCTATGTTTTGTTCAAATGAAGTATAAACTTACAGTGAGTACAGAGATATCTTGAAGTCCAGATTTATCGCTTACCTTAAGTTCGTAGGGCTACAATTGAGAGCTTTTCTGTAAATTGCAGAAACTGTCCCCATGAGCCTATTGTCTGTTAGGGGAATGGTGGCTTAGGTGATTGGTGGTACCACTCTGCATTTCTTATCCACACAAAACACAGTGTATCTGAAAATGACAGAGAATGGCCATGCACTTATGAAAGCTATGCTAGAAATACGCCGTTATGAGAGTATCAGATGACATTTCCACACAGAAATTGTGAGGCCTCCAATACAGCAGTACTGACATCAATGACGAAAACATATATATCTGTCATGGAGCTATGCTGGTTCTGTGGCGTCAAAACCACTGCAACTGGGCAATTCACTAGAAACATCTTTTCAGAAAAAAGAAACAACCAATACTGTGTAGCCTTTGTCACCCAGTGAACACCCAGAGCATCTAGTTACTTTGAGCATCTATTTACTTAGAAGTAGCCACATTAAGATCTCAAATTAACAAAAAAGTGTATCCGTAAGCTTTCAAATACTGAACGAAGTGCAACTTTAAGGGGGGCTGCGAGCAAATATTGTCAAGGGCAGAAATCTCGCAGAAGTTTGAAAACGATTATGCAAAGCTCTAGCTTGATGATTTTGGCCCAATTTCAAATTGTTACTCAGTAACACGGCGGCGTAAATTTAATCTAACATCAATATAGTTACACAGGAAAATAAGAAATAGCTTTAAACTCTCTAACATTCATGGCAGAGTGTCTGATGACGGTCCAGTACGCCAAAAGGATGGAGAATATGTGAAGCATGCACATACACACCTTTACAGCCCAACATTTGGTTATGGTTTCACAGTTATTCATTTACACAAACTCACAATCAATCAATCAATCAATCAATGCACACCCACCTGGAAAGGTACGACATCCTTTGGAAGAGATGAATCTTGCAGTCTGGTAGACGGTTGCTGACTTAACTTTATTGTCCCAAGCAGCAACTGCAATTAGATAAACATGATAATGTTCGCACTAAATCAAAGCTTAGTATTGAGTTAAATTAAACATGCAGCCTGTTGGCTGGGGTAACATATCTAAATCCCCAAATGGATGATCTGATCCCAGCCAACAGATCAGCGAAACACGAATTGTATTGCGTGTTCGGGGGGCGGGGTCCCAAGGATATATCTTGACGCAACTTACCATAGCCGCCTTGCGTTTTTGTTCACAAAGCCGGCACACACAGTTCATTCTCAGTTTGCATGTTGTGTACTGAAAAGTTCCAGCTTTCCATGACACTCACAATAAACCTATCCATGAATTAAAACAAATTAACAAATAACTACCAGGTAATTATGAAAAATAAATGTCATTTTTTACTTGATTGATAAATACAACTTATATTGCAGTCAAACTGGATAAAATATCAGAAAAATGTGTCCTGTTCCAAAAAGTGTGTTTTGAAGTTGCTGACAATAGTCCAAAGACCAAGAATTTAAGTGTTTAGACAGGGGCAGGCAAATCTTAAAAAAAATGTCAAAATTTTAAAATTTAAATAAAACTAAAATTGTACAAACCTTATATAAATCATGTGTACACTTGAAAATACATACAAGGATACAATGTACACATAATCAAACGCTACCTGAAAGAATCATTTTTTTTCAAGAACTACTTGAAGGGGTACTGTGACCCGCAAGCATTTCGTTGTGGACGGACACCTTTAAACCTCTTTCCCGCACATTAATTAAACACATCTTATGTTTTGTCAGTGCCGGTTTTGATGACCAGTATAAATCTAAAAGCAGTTTTTCTGCCAATATTTACCCAAATGATTTGGATGAATGCTTAACAAGAAAGTGCAGTGTACACAATCAAATAAAGTATTTAGTGTTCCAGAAATAATGAGCAATCTGAAATCTGACCCCTTACATTCCTTAAATATTCACAAAGAGTTAAGTTCAAATTTAAGCAACATAAATCACATTCAAGCAGAATAATTTAAAGCAAAAATGAGCATGAAAATAGAAACCAACTGAATTGTATTTTCAAATGTTCCATCCGTGCTTGTTTGTTATCTTTTTATGATTCAAATGGTAAAAAAATGGTGCAAATGTGAGAAGCTCTGAAGAAGAAAACTGATATTTTAATAGAAATAGTGATAAAATCACTGACATTATGTTTACTTAGCATCTAAAGCAACAGACCAACCAGACCTACCAGTATGCTAATCTATATTTAACTGCTAAATTTTAAAAACCCTAAACATACAGATAAGATCTGTGGCGCAGTTGTTTACATTGTGTGATTAAAATTAAATTTTTGGTGGTGATTAGTATAAATCCAAGATTTGTTTTCAGAAGATCAGCAATAATGTTTTTTCTTTGTCTCAATGAAAAATGTAATGTTCAAGTTCATAAGCGCTTTTTAATATGAGAATTTCCCTTGGTGTGAACCGCTTACTGTGTCCAAGTTATCCAAGCTGGATCTAAGACATTACTACAATATGGGCAATTCGCTCTGCCATTTTTATAGATAATTGTGTATTCCAAAGGTATTCTTTTGGTACATTGAACTCACAACAATATTTGAACTCCTGACGTCCAGCACCACTGTCAGATTATCTAATCCAACCACTATGCCATTGCATGCTCTTTACTGAATGAAAGATAAATGAATACTCACAATTTTGAACAGTATTTTTTTGGTCACAGATAGCAACCTTTTAACCCCACTTTAACCTGTCTTCCCTATTTGGCAAACAGAGAATTTTTAGAAAATTTGTTATCTGATGATCCTGTAAATTTTGTGTGGATAGACTAAATACTGTTCGAATTTAGCAAATCAAAACTAACATTTTGGGTTTATTCAGTGTAGACCCTAAAATATCAATTTTGATTTATAAGTATGTAGGTTTGTTCAAAAGCTCAGTACAGTTTACTTTACTTGTTAAGTTATCCAATTTCTGTAAATAAATGTTACTAAACTTGACTATAAAATACTGTAGGGGGGCGTGTCGTAAAGTTAAGAAAAAATCCAAATAATGCAACAGTCAATTGCAGCATGGGCCCCCATGGTCCTGCTAATAGCGGGGACTTTGACTTTCCGTCCAGCCAATCTCAGGTAAAATTCCCGCTCTGCACAGACAAACAGCTGGTAAAAGCCCTGTCAAATGAATTATGGTCATTTCGTAACCGCTCATTGTTGGTCATTTCGTAACCATTGTGTTAGTCAATTCGTAACTGTTAAGAAATCGAATGGTCATATCTTAACCGTTGACTCCTACAATTATGGGGAATTAGTTTAATACCATTTGAATTTACAAAATAAGTTTACTGTAAGTATAAAACATAAAAATAACAACATAAACAAAGTTAAATCTAGTAGTTGTATTCCTTCTTTATTCCTAATAGTGTAGTGCGATTTGCCAATAAACTCTGAAACTATGACAAATAGAAACATTCACACTAGCTATTTTTTTATGTTGCGAAGGAAATATTATAGTAGGCTGAATATTAAATGTAATAATTTTTTAATTCATAGATGTTCTACCATTGAGAGGAATTGTGACCTTAAGCCAATATTTTTAAATATATAGACCATATAACTTTAGAATTTCATTTTTTTTAAATTGCATAGAAGTATTGTAAAATGTAGTAAGTTTGCCGAATGAGAGTATGCGCTTTTTATATGCTTATTGCATTAAAAATGTGCCCATATGTTTAATTTTGTATCTTGTTATTGGAAATTAATACATTGGAAACTCACTAAACCGGACAAGGTCCGGACTGGTCAAAATTTCCGGTTTAGTGGGGATTCGATGTACGGAGTAAGTTTACTCAATATATTAACTGAGTTAACCTTTATTTAAGGCTTTTGTCCTCTAGGGACTGTGAGTTCAATTGTCCGACTTTAGACGGAGGTTGAGACATGATTAAAGCACTTGCAAAAGTGATAAGCATAATTAAACATTTCTGCGTTTTTATAACCATCTTTTTTCCAAGTCTTGAAATAAAACAACTCTCGTAATTTAATGCTTGTTTAGTATGTTTGATAGTTTAATTAAAGCACCGCTCTAATTTGATTCAATCATAGAAGTCTTTAGATAAAACAACACTTCAAAATGATCACTAAAAAACCGATTATCGTTTGATTATCGCGCGACAGTCAATCCACAGCGCAATCATCATTATCGATTATCGTGTTAACACAACATCACAGGTGTAATATTTAACGACGTACCGGCTGTGAAAACAAAATGACACGTGATTCGCGAATTCCTAATACACAGAATTATTTTGACATGTTTGAACAAAACGTCTGGTTATGTAAGGTAAAATTACGTTGACAACTAACAATTTTTCTCGATTTTTTGTCCGGTATCCGGAATTCCGGGGTTCAGGTTTTGTAGGGATTTTTTTACATTGAAAATAGAAGGGGAAAACCGGGACTCTGATAAAATTCCAGTATCCCGAGGATTCCGGTTTTGTGGAGATCCGGTTTAGTGAGTTTCCACTGTACCATAACTAATAATTTTAGGCTGTTTTTTGTCGGTTTCGGATATAAAGCATGCAGAATATGGATCAATTGAGAAAAGAACAGAACAAAATTTTGTTCGTTTTAAAGAATTCAAACAAATATAGTCAATGAAATAGGTCAAGAATGATCATTTATGTAAACGTAATTTTACTCAAAAATACATCGCGATCAGTCTTAAATTATTGTTTATAAGTACATGTAAGCAAAATGTAAGAAAATAATTAACATATTTTGGTAGTATAACAAATCATTTCTAATTTACCATGATATATATCTAATAACTATTGAGTAACATAAATTATTGGCTTGTTACTAGTGAGAATTTGAGTAATGTCTCCCAATTGGTGTCTTGGTTGCTGTGCCATATACATCCAGGTTCGAACAATACACTTAACGAGGTGCTAAGTGTACTATTTATCACCTTGTTAAATGGTGGTTACCATATGAGCAATTGATTTATTGATGGTTACGAATTGACTAACAAAATGGTTACAAAATAACCAAGATTCAGCAGTTACGAAATGGTAAGGTTACGAAATGACCAGATCCCCGTCAAATGCCCCTGGGGGCATCGTAGGTTAGGCCCATTCCCTGTTTTCAGCGCAAAAACAAGAACACTGCATTCACTCAGCACTGTCGGTCCACCTGGAACGTAAAAACATGGCCCATTTCCCCTGCTATCCCTGGTATAAACAAGACCTGCCTGGGGGCCATGGTTACAATTGACTGGTGCATAACTGTGGCAGAATAAGGGAAATATTTTATTGTTGCATTTATTATCAAATATGAAAATTTAAGACACATGCAAAAAGCCACAATACGAATTGGTGATAGTGTTCGTTCTGTTCTGCTATTCAAAGGTGATGAGAATGACTAATGACATGACATTGACAAACAAAATGTAAGGCATTTGTATCATTTCGTCTTTTATTTATTAAAATCTGAGATGTTAAGGGAGCAAATCCCTTTTTAGATTGGAACATACCAAATAATAATAAGCGACGATGTAGTGGTAAACCAAGTTTGCTAGAAATCAATCGAGTTTCTCCAATATACAAGCAAAAATTACACCGGATGTTGATACTAGTGATTTAGTTTCGGATGAACAAAATCCGGATAAATCATTTGCTTTTCATCCAAAGGGTGGACGATTTATACTACTGTACAAAAGTCATAAAAATAAACGAAAAAAACGTTGAATATGTATTTTAAACACTTACCAAGTTACCATTCTCTTTCCGTAAGAGATGAACGCCATACTGCATAATTGCACGGAGATGGTACCACGGAGATACCCGAAAATTTCCGTTATATTCCGGAAAGTTAAATTTCTGTATACTTGAAAATTTGGATGCTGATGGTACACGAAATATCGAATTTCCTTATTTCTGTTTTTTATGGAATGAAACTTCGGGATAATATACAATAGGCTTTAAATAAAGTAAAACAAATAAAAAATGCTTAGTATATAGCTATTTTTGACCAAAATTATGATTTTTTTCCCTGGTCGCCTTAATAGCTATTTTTATGGATACACAAATATACACACACAAAAGTTTAAGAATATTTTTTTTGATATTAAAAGATAATAAGATTTAAAACAATGAAATGATCTCGTAAATAAACATTCAAGCTTATCAACTTACTATCAATGGACATTTTTATTGACATTTGATACATCAAATCTGGACTGAAAATATTAAGGAGACCAATTTTTGTCGCCTTAATCCAGCGGTCCCCATAATGCCTAGATTAATATATATATGGTCACCTTAATATCTGTAATAGATATATATATATATATATATATATATATATATATATATATATATATATATATATATAAAGTCAAATCATAAATATTAAACACTTACAAGAAAGAATGAATGGCATAATGTAGATGCAGATGAAATTTGGTTAAAAAAGAAAACATATTAATTTCAGTTGTTAACTGCCTTTTGCATTTGAAAGATATATTTGTTTTCAAAATTGGTGGTCTTAATGCTTTATTTCATTTTCAAATCATCAACAGAAATATATGCACGTTTTTAGAGTAAATTTGCTTTCATTATAATCCAGGCTAAGGAATATTTGCATATTTGTTGTGTACATTATAAATGTCTAAACTTAAAAAGAAAAATACAATTTCTTCATAGGTTGTAGGAAGTGCATAAGTAGGATTGAGCTCACCGAGGAGCTCCATGACCTTGAAGTTTGCAGAGTAAGAAAGGAGATTGAACTTTTAGATTTAAAAATAGCTCAACAACGTGAACTTTTCCAATTGAAAAAAAAATATGTTCTGGAGAATGCCATGCGAAATGCTAACATGGATTTCAACATTACTTTCCCAGGATTAGGAAATGAAAGTTACAATTTTTCATAAGATCTCTTTTTGAATGCAGTATACATTGTTAAAGCTGCACTCTCACACATTTTTACAACTTTTTTATGTTTTGTCTTGGAAAGCACAAATTTTTGCGTATGTTTCTGCAATCTAGTGATATAAGATTGCTCTCAAAAAATAATTAGATAATAGATTTCAATATTTATGTTTGAAAAATTAATATTTCATGGCTTAAATGCATAAAACATCAATTTTTGCACTTGATTATAAAAATCTTCGATCTAATTTTTGTCATGAATCTCATATAACTGGTTTCCATGGCTTTTCACAAAAATTGGCTCGTTTCATGATAAATAATAATAAACTTGTTCAAACTGTGACAGTGCAGCTTTAAAGATCCACTCTTACTCCTAGATAATATTTACCACACTCCATGATATTGTTTTAATATTCCAAAAAGGATGAATATATGTTTAAAACAATTTATTTTATGAAAGATACTGAGTTTAATTTGACAGAAATGAACATTTAACATGTTATTTCTTCCTACTAAGACTTAAGTAGACCATAGTAAATATTTTAGCATTCACCAATCATTTACCGTAACATCAATTTGAGCTACTCATTTGTTCTTCAACATATACAACATGTGTTATTGAGATGGAAATTATCCTTTATTATTAAGTATCTAGAAGTATTTTCTCTGATGATGTATCTAAGATCATTTTGATGGAAAGTATTTTCAATCAAAAAATCTTATTTGTGTAATAGGAATAAGTCTACATTAAATTGTAATACATTTATTGTTTCAACTTTAATGTCTAGGTTATTTAGTCATTGGTATTATATGGGGTATTACTGTTGATATATCAGTTCTTACAATAATTTCATGAAGTTTTACTTTGTTCAATACAACTCAAAAACAACTGATGAAAAATTGTGTAAATTTGACCAAGTGGACTCGTGCAACAGATTCAGAATTATGATGAACAAAATGTGCAAAATAACTGTTACAGTATAAATGAGCAGAGCAAATTCTGCTAAAATCAATATTGTGCTAAGCAAACCATTACAAAAACAAAGATGAGAAATAATGCTGATATCTTTTACAAATCAATAACAGAACTGTGATATACATTCTTTACTCAATACACACCATGAAACGGAATGTTACTGTTTAAATGAAGTTGAAAATGTCACTTTTTGCTTATAAACTATTGCAAAAGAGCATTAAAAATCAAAAACAATCTGTAACAATTCAGATAACATAATTGTATAATATTGTTTTACCTTTCATTTCATTATGGAACCTCACTTTACTGTAATATCTGATTGTTAATGTTGTGTTATTATCAGTCTTCCATTTGGTAATGTTACATAGTTATAATGAATTGTTTGTTAAACTGAAGTTTATTAATGTGTAAATAAATAAGAAATACAATCGGTGATAGATGTTCAGAGTGATCTCCACAACTTACACTTTTGCCATTAAATGTATAGCACATGTTTTATGTAGTTTCGCCTATGGTTAAACATGTTAAATATGTTAAACATGTACTTACAGCTACATAAAGTATAAAAGTTGTTTTTTTCAATTCATCTATAGATAAATATAGTCAGTTAATGTCTTAAAGAAACCTGTTGTCTTCAATGCATATTCCTGGTAAGTAGCCTTGCATATTACATTCAATAATTGGTATTATCAATTATATTAAAGCTGCACTCTAACAGATTGAACGTTTTGAAAACGTTTATTTTTTATCTTGGAACATGCCAATTTTTGAAAATCCATGTAAACAAGTTATATAAGACTGCTGACTAAAATTAGATTGCAGAATCTTATATTTAAGTTTGTAAAAATTGGACGTTTTCTGCTTATTTCTTAAATAGTTAGTAACTGTTTAACTGAAATATGAAAATCTAGGCATACAACAATGACAAATGATTAACAGGGTGAATGTTCAAACAGCAAAATGCCTTTGGGTAATATAATCCCTCTGGGTCCGCCCATTAACATCAACACCTTGGTTGTCCACTTGTGGCAAGTCATCATCCTCGTATGTTTGGCCTCTATACACATCTCCATGCTCAAACCCAAAATTGTGCAACATTGCGCATGAGGAACATAAAAGCCGCTCTGTCTGGTGTTGTTCTTATTCCGTATTTAAGAACAGCGAAGCGCCTCTTCAGCATTCCAAATGTTTGTTCTATGAGCACTCTGGTGCGGCACAAAGCTGTGTTGAATCTGAAAATATCACAAATACTTAAAGGCTGCACAAGATTTACTTTTAATATTATTTTCCTGCATTGTGATCAATGATAAATATCGTGAATTTTGCCAGCAACATTCACCAGTTTTATGACGTAAGCAGTCCATAATGCAGGACGTCAGCTGTCCATATTATAGGACGTCAACTTTCCATATGATACTTCTGGGCAGGTCCGACCGACCAAAAAACTTGAAATGGACCACTGTCATTTATTTTTTTATTAAAATGCATTGCTAAATAAACTATGTGAACAAAAAAGAGACAGATGTATGAGATCATAATTATAAAGGTAAAATATCATCCGATATTCACTGATGTGATAGAAAACAATTATCAATGAGTATACTTGATTTTTTATCAATACCTTTCCTCCGACAGATTTCAAGGATTCGCATAGAGTGTCATGAGGTATTTACGACATGGGTATTCACTGTCCCCAAGCAGCAGTCCATCTATTTGTCCTGAGAAGAGAAACATTCATATCACTTATCTGTAATACTTTTAAAAGCCGACTTATTTTATATACATATTTTGATATTTTCACTTTGTTTCGTACATAAAAAAAGTTAGGAAATTTAATTCAATATTTCATACAGTTCAAGACTGCAGTTGGTAATAACAGTCAACACACACACAGTATCATAAATTTGTGAACCATTCGCGGAATGAGCAAATGTTCTAAGCAAACAGGGTTACTGTATGTATGGCAGTATTCATGTTATCACATCATAAACCTGCAGCTTCCTCTAAGTCAAATGCACTTACCAGTCTCCAACTTCTGGCACAAGATCCCCTCCGAGAACATGCGACTGTCATGCACGGATCCCGGCCATTTAGCAATAACATCAGTTATCCTGTAATTTGCATCAAATACCATCTGAAAGATAACGAGTACAAGTTAGTGACCATATTTTCAACATTATTAGATCCTAGATGAAAAATCCACATATGATTGTTTTGTTTCTTGACCAACAGTTTTTAATGTTAAAACAAGCTTCAACATAGGAACAAGTATTGGTTTCATGAACAAAGGTTTCCAAAATGAATCAAAAAAATATAAAATTAAGATTTTCATATCTGTACATAAAGGGAATGATAGCCCTTTCTATTTACGTAATCTGCCATTGTATCTTGACATGAGTGCCATCAACTGCTCAGACTACATTTGGGAAACCTTGTATGGAAAAAAACAAATTCTATCAAATACTGAATAGAAATATGATAGTTATTTCAAAAGTAAAAACCTTACCACACTTTCCACACAAATCCTGTAATCCATTTATGGCACCTTCAGTACTATGAATTAGCTTGGTTGAATTGCTGAATTATCAGTAATTGACCAAAAGCAACATGATTTAATTACATTGTTTCAAATAAAAAACTAATTAATAATATTAATCTGTACAGCAGCATAAACTTCTCATGATGGTACATTAATCCATCAGGCACAATCTTTAAAATCACACTCCAAGTTATGTACCAATCGATTGTAACCACGGCCCCACTCCTCTGGTCCGGGGAATAGCTGGGACTTTGACTTTCGGTCCCGCCAACCCGGCTAAAATCTCCTCCCTACGGGGACGAACAGATGGTAAACCCCCGCCAAATGCCCCTGCATCTAAGGGACCCTAGGTAAGGCCCATTCACCGCTATATTTAAAGCGAAGACAAAACCACTGCATTCACCCGACACTGCGGGGCCACATAAAAGGTAAAAACACGGTCCATTTCCCCGGCTATCCCCGGACCTCGGGTGGCCGTGGTTACAATTGACTGGTGCATTAAAAAAAATCCACAAACGTTACAACACAGAATGTCGACAAAAATAACTGTTTAAGTCCACATGCTTTGTCATCATAAATTTAGTGTCTTTGTTGTGATTGGCTTTCGTTTTACACTTTCAATTGCCAACCCCGTTGGAAATTTAACGTATCTGTTTAACAGTCCTGCAAGGATAACAGATACGGCATGAATTGCCTTGCCGACAGCCGACCTGGACACGCCATGAGCCTGTGCAATTACGATGTGATGCGCTCCGGTTGCAAAAAACTGAAGACAGCACAATACCGTCAGGAGAATGGGAGCGGGTTGCTCCTCATCGTCGCTATACCGATCGTTGTCTCCACGATTCCAACTAATATCATGATTGAGTCCGGAAAAAATCTATATCTTTTCCGGACACTCTCTACATCTAAAATCTCTAAAGGGTTGTTTCTGTCGGTAAATACACGCGGTCGACGAGGCAACCTAAATCTACGATATCGGTAATATCTGTCAAGTTGTCTGTCCGCCATGACAGTTGAGATTTACTTCACGTGAGACAGCTACGTCGTAGACTCACGTTTTCAGACTCAATCTCAATGATTTGAGCCAGAGTCCGAGTCTGAGTCTCTTTGTCAACACCTACAGAGTCTGTAATAAGTGAGTGTGAGTCCGGTCTCAGACTTGAGACCGTTCGTAATCACGGCCCCTGGTGTTTGTTTGTGCTATTTTGTATTTTTATGACAGAAAAAACAGTGTAAACGGAAATAATTCTCATGCATTAAGCATTAAATGGTTTGAGAAAAACAACAATTATTGTTTATAACTAGTCTAATTTAGAATGTCTCCACCTCTTCAACTCCTTTATTGGTTTAAATAATTATTCCTTTTGTCAGAGACCTTATAAAAAGGGTGAATGCATTAAAGGTGAAAGTGGTATTCGTAATCAAAACTAATTCACCGAATGAAAATATGATCATTAGTGAGCAAAACAAAATTTTACTGAGCTTTAATAGCCATAATTCAGAGACAACCAATTACAATGTCTTTGCATCTGAACCTAAATACCAAATGGCATGAAGCTAATACATTCTTTAGCTCTTCGTTTTCCATGAAATCGATTTACCATCTGTCAATGACCACCTGAGGCTCATGCTGATATTTGCTCCTGGCGGTTGTTTCGTTTTAAGTTTGAGATATTTGAGATCGACTGGCGCTATGATTTGTTAAGAATGATAGTACACGAAACTTGCAAAGTGTTCATCATTAGGGAATGGCATTAACTTTAACGCAAATGTGACCAATTTCAATTAATGATATTTTCATTTTTTTTTTCTTTTCTTGTTAATTCTAGAAAACAAACTATTATAAAAAAGTGTTTTATGATGTACGGTATACAAAATACATTTTCCAAATAAGGATTGTTTTATTGATTCGGATGCAATAAATGTAGTGATTTTGTAAAGACTTTAATATATAAGAAGATATTTATTGCCTTTTTATGCAAAACAAATTGAATCTAGCAGAGTCACAGGTGACCCATCTTGGATACTATTTGAATGCTAGAAAAAATCGTGGTATAATTTATGAGGTTCTGAAAAAGAAGGACAATGATTTTAGTAATTCAGTGCGCCTGAAAGCAACAGTAGAAATAACCGGTTCAAAATTCCGATCTGAAAGCTTGTTATTTATCGATGAGGTTCAATTCCACAGAATGTTTTATGTTTATACATATATATTCTTCTTTAATAATTTATTTAAATGCAAATAAACAACCTCATAAAACAAGAAAGACAAACTACATAACACCAAACAATGTTTAGATCATGTTATAAATTTGATAAAGCATTCGCGACATCATTGAATTCATGGAGAAATTAAAAGGCATTAAAAGGAAAATCAAACGTGGTTTATATTCCAGTAAATGAGGAAAAGACAAAACATGGTTTATGATTAGGAAGAACAATCTGTTATTAAAATGGAAAACATAGTTTCTAATCTCCGAGCTCTCGAATTAAACTTGGGGGCAATGACCAATATTCCCATTGGGGAAAAATAAAAAATATATGGAAATATATATTAGAATGTGTTTCCGATCCAATCTTTTTGAGTTTCAGAAATGTGAGCTACTGTTGTGGTTCCGACAAATATTTCCCCGGAAAGAATGATTAATACGCTCTCATTTGAGAGGTCAATACACTCTTGAAGGAGATACTTAATCAGCATACACGGGGAAATGGGTAAAATAATCCTAAACCTAAATTTATGTTTAAATTTGGATCGAATACGAAAGTAAAAGATATTGCGAGAACCCTCTACATTTGCAATAATTTGTCTTTAAATTGTTGCTGATATTAATTATACTATAAATAATCCATTTAGCTCCTGTTAAAGCGACGCATAATTCGAATGATTCGGAAATCCATTACATAATAGGAATACTCCAAATCCAACCTGTCCAAATTAACTTCTTGACATGGTGAACAAACCATAAATGAGTTCCAGTTATAAAATTTACATTGACAAATACAACAAAATATCACCACATGCTTACCACGTGCAATTTTACATAATATAACATGCTTTTGTCTATATAACCTGACTCAAGGTATTTAAGTTCATGACTTTCAAATGCTATTATCATCAAAACGAATGACAAAGAATTGTATTGCTTTGTATTGAGACATTATATCTTTGAGTGTCCGTAATGAAAGGTATGTAAATTAAAACTGCATATTGAACTGACTTAACTAAAACATATCGTTAAAAAGGAATAGACTATTTTGCGATAGTTTATTACATATTACAATTTATTATTGTATCCTTAGATATAACTAGTTTCATATACTATCGGTTTTTTGAAGTGCGGAATATACCTAGTATACCTAGTATATTGTAAACGATAGATATTTGTCTCTGATGTTATTTTTGTGGTATTTTAACTTCCTTTGTCCCTCGCACAGTGTCTGTTAGGGCTTTATCAGTGTACCTTTTGAACAGAATTTCGGTTAACCTTTGATCGTTAAGTGGGTTACTTTAGTTTCAGTCATATAAAGGTCGTCTAATTAATGTGACCAGCTCAAAAGCAATCATCTCAACAAAAGTTCTACAATAGCCATCCTAACCGTAATATGCTTATAAACTATCGATGTTTCAATGCTTAAATATCAATCGCTAACGAACAGGTTAATGCACCATTAACCTTTTTCGGCTAAATTGTATTTTTCAGTAAAATTGCAAACAATAATTTCACTATGAAACATGCACAATATCAACTGGATACTAGTTATAAACCGAATGTTATTTATAAATTTTGCAAATTTTTCGGGTATCCCGAAGTATCCCGAAGTATTCCGAAGTATCCCGAAGTAAATCAACATTTCTTTGTCATACGCTCTCCATTTAAACACGGATAGAGATAGCTCAAATGGTTGATTCTTTATTCCCATTTAAAGCAGAAATTACAGGCCACAACAAATTGATCATTTGTTTTACTGATTTTGCCCCAAAAATTAGGAGCGAGCGAGCGAATTTTTTTTTTTAATTTATGTCTAATCAGAGGTGAGCGCAAATCGAAAATTTAAAAGAATAATACAAAATGTATATTTCTTACAAAATTTATCATACAATCGTCTAGAAATGCTTTTTATTTGCCAAAAAAGGTTCTCGGTTATAAATGAAAAGGATTGTATCACATGAAAATCTGTCTCAATATTTAACAAATGGCAATAGGAGGCAGTGCTTTACTATTAACTTCCATTGCATCAGCAATTTAAACGTGGATATATTGTAAAGACAGCATTCCTAACCCTAACCCTACAGAGAAATGCATTTTAGAATTAGCAAAAATAACTCACGAAAACAAGTTCAATGGTTGAAAGGTGTGTGTCCGTGTATTCAAATATAAGTTTTGCACTCAAAATCTGATTTAGTAATTATTTAGCACTAAATTTTGAGTACAAATCAATCAATTACATAAACACGCATACCTTACTCTTTCCTTCGACGCTGTGAAACTGCTGTTGTCTACTGAAGACTATAAATTAATTGACTATAGCACTGAATCTTGACATGTTCATACTTTTTGCCATTTTAATTTTGTAGTGTTAATTAAAATAAAACATTTGTCTAAACATCACATGTATTACGTACTGTAAACAACTGTAATTCAATCACCAATTATGCATATATCAAGCTACAAAACATAGTGTCATTTTTGCCCATCTAAAGGTGTTGTTAGATTTGATTATATTCATATTATTATTATTGAGCACACTTAGAAATATAATTGACTTAAGAACAGCTTTTTTATTTGAAAGATTGTATGAAGTATTTTGATTTGAAGGATAAAATGTTTTAATTCTAATGTTTTGTACCGAAACAATGCACAACCTACGCATCCTCTAACAAATGAATTTACGGAAATGTGACATATTTCACATTATTTTGACTATGTTTTTTTATCTATTTAATTTTACCCTAAGATGGCAGAATGAATTAATACAATGAATGATACCTACTAAAAGTTCAAAGAAACAGAGAAACTTTGGCTTTAATCCTGATTAACCGATTTTGGAACCTCCCCGAGACATTTCCTTGAAAATATTATTTTAAAATTCAGTGTTTTTGTATTCTAGATACATTTAAACTTTAATTTCGACAAAACGGATACAAAAGCTATTTCAGAGGGATACCCATTCAGTCGAGGAGCTAAACAACACAGTTTATCCATGCTGCAACATTGACGAACATGTTAACATTCAGTCGGAATATTAGATATTTAACCGTTTTGTCTTATGGCAATATATCCAATGTATTATTAAAGTATCAGAATTAGTCGTAACTGTATCTAGATTCATTAAGCTTCTTTTTCGACTCATTAGACGGAATGCCATGGAATAGTTGAAGCCTTTCAGTTTGCGGAAAGAAAAATAAATAGTATATTTTTAAAACAAATACAACAATAAAAACCCAAAACTGCCACTGAAAAAGGTTATATAAGCAACGATATTCCGTCAAATCTAAAATAGTCTCCCCAATTCAGAACCACACATATCTCAAAATTTGATTTTCCAATTTGAAACAATGTTTCGGATTACAATCAAGAAATAGTTATTTTACATATTTAAATTATATTACATAGTAAAGTACAGACAACGTTCGAGAAAGATAACATCTTGTCAGAATTTTCTGATTCCGTTAAACTCATTTGAATTCAGTGTTGAACTTAAATATGCATTGAACAATGGATACATGTTTCAAAATTACAGATACGGTCAATAGCTTTGAGCAAGCACGAGCAAAGATTAACCAAATTCCTGGATAATCCATAGCAGATTTAATAAAAACACAGGCAAATGACGTACGCATTTATTCGTATTTTTCTCTTAGCAAAATGTTTGAAACTAGGTTTCTTCCGTAATGAGTTTAGCATCATTTATAACTTAATAAGGATACGTTTTTATTCGGTTTGGAATTTCAAAACATGAAGCTCATTCGTGAAACACGGTTTTCGATGATCACTCGGTTAAATATATTGCGATTTCATACTGAAACAAACAATTATCATGTACTTATTAAAACTTAAATAAGAGTTATGTCTATCATCTTAACGATATTACATTGTAACTGATATACGATGTTATTGGTGTGTGTGTTAATGTTTCATGCCATGTATGTAATTAAGCGATTTTATTTAATCACCTGATTGCCAGATAATACATGTTAGTTTAAACAATATAATTTTATTTCAGCATGAACGATTTCCAGATACACATGTGCTAGCATAAGCAAACGTCATAAACTTTCTTATACATGAAAATAAGACATGCTTCGTATACATAAAAGAAAATAATAACGAAATATCAAAGGCGTGAATTCATGAAAAACAATTGTCAACGTTTCTTTTCTATGCATATATTTTGTAAACGATTTTCTTTTAACATAGCCGTCTTTTTACATTTTAATAGACTATCCAATTGACGCTCATAAAGGTTGGATTCAATAACAAAATGTCGTCTTCTTGTGCGTATCAATGTTGGAAAATCATTTGTTCAAAAGAGGTATTATACAAGTTACCTACTAGTATTTGGAACTTATAAGAAGGTAACCTTCGTTGACTTTCTTTGACAATTCTAGATGCTGAATTTTAACAGACTTAAGGTTAGGTTGAAATACATAAATCAATATGTTTATTTTAAACAACGCTCTTGTTGGGTATGAAACCCCTAATTATGCATAATTATGTTTCAGGGACAAGCCAAGTAGCATACCATTTACGATGACCCTGTTAAAAAACATGTTTGATACTAAACAAGAGACAACGCTCATACAAAACAACAGATACAGTCTTTATTTTATCATGTAATCTCTGTCTTAAATTTGTGATAAAATCAATATAATTGTTTTGTTTTGCAATGTATCACAACTTACTATTTAGTTTTTCGACAATTCTTCAACAGATAAAGTGTGCCTTCTCCTAATCACATATATGTCTCATTGTTAATATTGTGAATTGTCCTCATTGACTAAATCATGTTTGTACGTTGGCCATTTAGAACCTATTTTATTATTTAAAAAATTAACTATAAATAGTCTTTTTATGATCAAGCATATTATGATTATTTTCACATGTGACGCAATTTGCAAAAAAACAGGCTACTTGAGAATATGTCCTTATGCAATAGAATACGTTTTTTTTTTCAACAAGCTACAGTAAAAATAAAACCCGCGTGCCTGTGGTCTGGTTTTCGTAGACAGTTTCACATAATGTGTTTTCTACTTTTCTGCTTAGACTGTTGTTTTTTTTATGAAAAATTGATTAAAAACATATACTATAAAGAAACCCTAGAACATCCACAAGACGAAATTGGCTGTTTAATTTGATGAAGCACTTATGGTTCATGGTTGTAATAAGAATTAAATTACCCCTTGTTTCCCATATCTTGATTGATGCAAAAACAAAACTATTAGGTCGTTCGAGAGATAAATGCATGTTTCGTTTAAATAATTATTTCTTGAAAATTGGAGAGCTATTTCGGTATTATGTAGAAAACGATATTTTTCGATTAAGCGGCTTTGTGTTACTGGTTTTTTTAGAAAATTGGAAAGGAATGCAAGATCTACGTGTCTATAAAAAACTTCCTTAATTTAGAAACGGGCATTATGGCTACGTTGTTATTTAAGATACAACATACAGAATATCATAGATATTAAAAACTTACAATCGCTTTTTAATTTTAACAATTATATCCTTATATTTACCTTCATCTTGTCCTTTGTATAGGTAAAACTTGACGTTTATATTGTGTAACACGCAAGGAGTTATGATGTCATTGTTTGTTTCGCTCCGATGGATAAGCGTTACGTAATTTAAACAATTATATACGACGTCACAAACATTTGCTATTCTTTTAAACAAAAGTATGGCGGCGGTAGGAAAGGCAAGCGAATGTCTAAACAGCGCGCTTCATGGAATTCGCTTGCGTGCCCAACTAAGAACATACAGCAAAAACGAAAAAAAAATATCCTCAAATAACATAAATCTATGTTAACGTGTTAAAGTCTAACAATGTTTTGTGAATGTCATAGCTTGATGATATTGACAAAAGTAGATAAACAACATGCTTTGAAAGGACTAATCTGAGACAAATTTGCCTCGATGATTTACGAAGAAGAACTGTAATTGTTTTGCACACTATGATTCGCTCTGCATAATTTCTATGTTTTTTTTTAATTTATTGAACAATGTATGAGCTTGATGTAGGTAAACGAGATAAGCTTTTATGCAGTCAATATACTAAAAATATATACCTGTGTCAAATCGTTTAATGAAATTTCGCTGTACCCAAACTTAGACTTTGCGTAGAGACTTAAAGCGAGGTTAACTTAATACTTAAACTATTTAGATGCTATTAGTTCAATTTTGTTGTCAATAATGGTCATCAATTTTCTGCCATTATAGAAAATTTCTCAATAGTTGTCTGTACTTTTCGATGTTTTGAAAATGGAAATATTGAAAACAAGTATTGTTTGATTAAATTCAAAAAAGAAATGTATCAACTGGAAAGTAAAAATATGAGAGATGGGCCTTTTTTATATTGGGGAGATTGCGAGAGCAATTTTGGATATTTCGTTCATGTTAATTCAAATATCGGAATGTGCACACGTGCAACACTTTTTACAATTTGCAGCTTTTGGTTTGTATCATTAATTTCTAAACATTTCTTTTGTATTCTACATAGTTGTAGTTAAGCCATCGTTGATATATGTGTTTAAATAAATAGTATCTCAAAGTTAAGTTCCCATAAAGAGTGTGACTTATTAAAGAGTGTTCACAATATTCTCAAAGGGACCGAACACCAGAGTGGCACCAAAAAGGTTTTTTTTTCTGTAACGAATCTCAGGACAATTATCTAATAGAATGTGTTACGCTTTGATATCATAACTAAAAGAAGTACCAAAATGTAAAAAAAAATGTGTCGGAGACCTGGTTCGAACTCATGTCGCCAAAATTGCAGTCCAGCGTCGTATCCACTGAGCTATGACGGCTTACTCTAATTGGCTGACATAATTAAGCTATACACCTACCTCGGTAATATCACGTGATAACACCGACTAGCCAATCACGCTTAAGGAATAAATTCTACCTGGTAGACATATCCAGTAATCTTTTTTTAATGGAAAAATACGAAATAACTGCTAAACTTAAATAAATTGTAAACTATGTGGTACTTCATTTAGTAAGTTTCAATGCATTGTACACATCGATAACAAGTTTATGTCAGTTTTCGACAAAATTTTTTTCGCTATTTTATCATACGGAGTACAGCCCCTTTAATTCGAGAAGCTTTATACCAAACCTAGATATAAAGATATTCCTTAGATAGGGTCACTTCTTCTAACAAATCACTAGGAGCTGGGGTTTCATATTGGGTTCATATTATAACATAAAACCAATACAAAAGCATTTCGCCTAGACTTTGGTTAGAACCACTGAGCACCGACTGATTAGCCTGGTTATCTTTCTATAGTGCATATGTCTTACCGCAAACTAAAAGACTTAAATTATATCATTTGCGTCATTGTTGTGAAAAGAAGCCAAATGAACCCCGAGAGTTACGAGGTTTACATTAAGATCATTTGTTCATGTCTAGAGACTTATATAACACAATGGATGTATTATCATGAGACAAAACGGTTCAATATTATACTTACTTTACCGAAAGTAAACTAGTTCAACTAATTGAGAACGTTATATTTACAAAGAAACAAGTAAATCAGGATTTCAGCCAATATGTCTCTAATTTTTAAGGCTTTTCATCGATTTCCTCCCAAATGTCTATTACAAGATCCGCCTTGAGGTAAATTTAAATAGATCAAAGCTTAGTTCACTTAATGAAGTATGTCATCTTTCCGTTTGTTTATGTGTTAGTTATACGTAGGCTGTGCATTTATTAAGTAGAGTAGATCAAATTTAGAACTAAACATTATGTCGTGCATACAAAATTTCTGCATATAAAATGAAATCGATTATATTCAAAGTGTGCTCAACAATTATCACATTGACTCATATAAATCCTGCAAGACCGTTACGTTGGCAAAAGGAACACATAGTATACAATGTAGATTGATATACGCATAACTGATCAATCATCTACCACAGAGCGTTTTACAATAAGTAAAAGATGTGATGTTCAGTTGAATATTTTATTTCTATGTACATTACAGAATAAATAAAGCATGAAAGTATGATCATTTCAAGAATAATTAAAATACAATTGTTTTTCTGCATTAACTATGTGCTACCTATCGACAGATTAAGCTGTGTTATCATCTCATATTGTCCGAGCTTGTTTTCTGTATCAAATAGACAGCGAAAGGAAATACTTATGGAATTACTATGAGATACTACAGAGGTTCAGAATAACACACATTAAAATATCAATAGTGTTTTCGGCATTGTACCTAAATGTTGTAAAGCATTTGCACCAAAATAGATAAAACATAGGTCAATGTTTGCTTGTCAAGATCTGTTATATAATGCCATTTCTACTGAACAATGCAGTGAAGTTGGAAATAACGTCAATGTGACCAGTTCGCTAGCCATTAATATTTAAGCATTAAAGCATCAATAGTACATCATCGCATTACGACACGGTTGGATAATATTGACTTTTTGTTGAGTCGATCGAACTAACAGCAAAAAAGGATGACCTTAATGAAAAGGAAACATGTGAGACAAACTCATCGATCAAATATTAACCTTGAGCCTGTTAAAAGGACACTTTCGAAGTCCCAAAAGACAAAGAACGAGAGACAAATGTCATCACAAGACCACAAAAAGACATTTCAGAGGCATAGATCTTTCGTTTTTAATATACCCAGTAGATTCCACTTTTAAATAAAATCAATATTATATAGAAGATTATCCGAGTGTTCGAATCACCCAATTAAGACTTTATGAAATTTGGGAGAAAAAACACATAAATTAGTATTATACCATTTTTTTTAAATTATTAAATATTTTGCTTAAAGATAATTCGTATTCATACATTGTTTATTTTCTTTTTCAGACAATACATGCACGCTTTGTCATACCGAATGTTTTCATCACGCTGGCACCATTTAATTTTTGTTTTGCAGTGTCGAAATCGCTCATATGTTCAAAGGTATGTCGTATACCAAAGGTGAACATTGGTAATTAAATCAAAACAGTAAATGCATAGCATATTTGTTTCACAAAAAGAACATTTTATAAACAGGTAAAAATTGAATAAAACACGGTACTTCAGGGCATTAGTCAGATTCAAGATTCGCAAAATCACTGATGGAGGTTCTTTCCCATTTGCTGCATTGCACAGGAAAGTGAACAGAAGGATTTGTTTTCCAGATGTAACGATGTTCGATCGTCATGGTAAGGGTTTAATTCTTATGTTAATAACTCATTTACGTTTCTCGCAATTAAATTTCCGTCATTATCTTCCCACCTTTATCTTCTCTGAAGTCCTTATCGATTAATAAAGGTCATGTGCAAAAGGTGATTATTGGGTTTTTTACACATCATCTTTTGTTTCCTTACGTCTATCATATTGATTTTATTTTTTCAATTCCCAAACATTTTAAACCTGTCAAATACTTGTGTATTTTGTAACAAACCTTTGAGGAACGACCTCGACCAATCCGCAGTTCTCGAGTTACCTTCTGCTCGAGTGAAGGCAATCGTACAGTATATAGATGAATGCGCTAGAGTGCAGGGAAAATATGACTTCTATCATGTGAATAATCGTATGGTTAAACATTGCGTCTTAACTTTGCATGACTCTTTTAAGATGGTGAAGTGAACTAGACAACTCACACCGCTTAATTATATTATTAACAATGTCAATAAGGGCATTTGTATAGCGGTCCATTGGTTTCATTCATTATATTTAATGGTACCATAGTCAACTCGACTTATATTCCTTTGATGTACATTCTTCGCATATTGCAACAGTTGGAGGTAAATGTCACTTTGAATATGACATTTGATCTATTAACCGTTTGGAAACGGTGGTACAATGGATGGGTTATTCCAAACCCACTCTATCAGATAAATTATAGAGTAGATGTGCTCTGTTGTTTGATGTTGTCATGAATACGATACATAAAAGTAATTATTTGTTTTCCAACCAAACATATTGACATCGACCTCCTTTGTTTAACGACCGTGTTATTCTTTAACTGACGACTCTTATCATTTGACGTATTTTGATATCAATAAATGTTTTTGAAATCATATAAGAAACGGTGTAATTCAGATTATTATAGAGTGTAAACTTGTTAAAAGTCATCGCGGTTTTAAAAATACAATAAAAAAATACAGGGACAAGCCCAGTAGTCGGAAAACAAAAATAAACCCTGTTTATGGGCGTAAGGCAAGGGCCCAAACGATAATAAAATATAGATAGTATATATTAACACCATATATATAAAAATATACAAAAACAAACACCAAAATTAATCTTATATCACATACACAAATACAAGCACAACACGCGAACTACATGTTGATCAAACTCGCTTTACCGTTAAATGATGGGATTTCCGCCTTGAAACGGTCGCTGAAAAAGTCACTGAAACCTGAGTCTACTTGGATATTTTGGAAGTAAGCATGACCATTACCTCACACTTGTCCCATCATTTATTAAAAGTGAATTGATTACACATCAACTTGAAAACAATGAAGACTAAAGCAAAACATAGCATGTTTACGTTTAAAAGGACATTCTTATTCGAAATCAATACATACACAGTATAACAAACATAAATTTTGAGTGATAAATCTTTAACTTTTTATTAAAATGAAATTTTGGAAAATATAAATTACTGATAACAAGATTGTAACCATGTTTTTAATAGCTGAAAACGCAAAAAATATGTTATGAATGGTGAGTGCTTAGAGATTTTCTGTGATCTACTATCATCTCATAAAGAAGATGTACAGTGTTTTCTGCACCGTTCTTTCAAAGTAACCTCGGTATCCTTCATACAAACCATGATTTTCGACATTTATTCATCCTTTTTGGTATATTTAAATAATTATATAAATAGTAAAAAATCATATATAGGAGTAAGTGTGCATCTTGAAATTTACTTAACGACCGGATACTAACATTACGAAAGAATCAAGCTTGAGTAACAGTGCTTATATCTCATAAGGGGTACGATAAAGTAGTGAAAACATAGATGCATGGTGGTTAAGAGTATAGGGTCATAGAGTGTATTTCAAATACATTTAGCAAAATGCCCATAAATGCCCATAAATACACAAGCAGTAAAACATGTGAGTGATATTTCACATATTTCAAGTTATTTAAGAACGAATTTTAAATTAACGATGTAATATAAGACGTTCAATAAAGAGTTATGAGAGCAGAACTTAAGTATAAATATAGTCTTCTTAAATCTATTGACTTAAATACATACGTTGCTAGTATTCTACTAAAGATGATGTTCAGAGAGGGGAAAAATTCTACTAATGTTTTTACAGTTTGTTTGTACAGAGTAAATGGTCACCATGCATGTTATTATTAAATCAGTTTAGTTAACTTTCCAGAACAAAATTATACTCATCTTTAAGCACATTACATAGATGACATTTGCTCACTGTACATGGAATACCAACTTGCTTATGCCATTTACATTGCCACTAAATAATACGTGTCGAGGCACTTTTATTCTCGACAAAAACTTTCCTATTTAACTATATTTACACCTTTAATGTACATGGATGTATATTTACACCTCACTTTCCATTCCTTAAATGAACTGCCTTTCGGCAATTGCGTTTATCAATCGATGAACGCAACATCTTCGGATATGTTCGGATCGCAATTCATTGCAAAACAATATACATATAATTTGGATCTTGTTATTGTTTGTATTGTGTCAGCAGGTCCCGTCAAATATAAATCAACATTTTAGAAAGTGCTAAGTTATTAAATTTTAAACGTTTTGTTGCCAAAGTGTTTGATCTTTTCCCGCGTTATTGTGACGTCATTTGAAAAAAATGTTCCGGTAACAGTCGGGTCATCCTATTTACGGAATGGGTAAGAAAGGATTACTGAAAGGTAGTCCGAAATGAAATGAAGTATTTTTTAACGTTTCTTGAATAAAATAATGAACTATTCGGACTCCACACACTTAGACCAGCCCAATTGCGTTCATAACCCGATGTCGGTGTCATTCCAGCGTTGAAGAGAATTGCGTATTATAATTGTCACAATGATTGTCCGGTCAGGACGCTCTTCAACGATTATCCGGCGCATTTTGGCACGTTCATATTCGAAAATGACGATCGGTATCGCAAAATACTCGTCCCTGGATATATCCAGATCACTTGCAAATATCGTTTCTGTAGAATTATAAACTGTACACAGTCGGCGAACGTCCATAAAACAGGATTGTGATTCGTTTTCATTAATTGTTTGCCTTTCAACGTGGTAAATCCTACACCTCGGTATATTGGGCATTCTCTCTTTGGTACATTATCTGTTGGGATAAAAACAGCTTAGACTGTTCACAAAGAAGACGCTCCGTCAACGTGTATTATTAGCGGAATCAAGCCACCATTTGTCAAATTGCTTCGAAGGTTGTTCAATACATTTAATTTATTGAGCACAGCGAGAACCATCACAGGTCCAGATATAGCCACGGCGGCCACGCATATTACCCGGATCTTTTCCATTATTATTGATTTGGATTTGTTACTTGTCTTAGTGGGTCGTTTGTTGCAAAATACCACTGCACGTAGATGCTACGAAGGTGAAGAAATTATGATGTACACATCAAAATGTCAGTGATGATGTAAACATTATACGTGATCGTTGTAAATCGCTAGTACCCTGAAAATGAAATTTAAAAACGTAGTTAAATTATTGAATGTTATATGGCTGATAAATGTATTCTAACATCAAAGCAATTTACTCATACTAATATGTAATGTAGAGAGAATAAACATGTAGCACGATGATTATAACTAATGTAAGGATATATCAACCGATTTTTTCAATTATCAATCTTCCAGTAAAAACATTTCCCTGAATTAGTTATTACCTCTTATAATAATTTCCAAAACGGTTCATTGTTTTCATTCCTGTAATATTGTGATAAGATGGTAAATCGGCAATTATAATTCTGAAGTACACCAGCACTTAGAAAGACAGTAGAAGGTGAATAAGATATTCAATTTAACGTATGGTGAATTGATCTGTACGAAAGGATGCTTACTTGGCATGATACGATACACAGCTTTATAAAAGCTCTGGACGTGTTTATTTTTTGTATGTTTGATGGTTGTGTCGCTGTTTGGTTACTACAAGTAACATTTTAAAACCAACACGTTTTATATAAGTTTCAAGTCTCAATATTCCCGGCCAATGATGATGAGTATATTTGCAAATCGTTTTGTCGAAACTACAAGATGTGGTACAAGATGCTTTCTGTTAACAGTTAAATTGATGATACGTATCCGGATTCGGAGATAAATTTGTTGAGGTAACAGAAGATGGTTAAAAGAGTTAGCGCCATGATAGTGTGAAAAATACATATATTGCAAAAGTATTTCAAAATACGCAAGATAAAAGGATCACTTCAATTATGTTCAAAATATTATGGATGCTTTATACGAGTATATAATTTCTTTGAAGTGCACTATCATTTTTCTCACAACATAAATGATAATAAAATCCTGTGATATTTCCTGTTCGAAAACATATTATTTGGTCTTTTTGTTTTCTTTCTTAAATAACGGACAGCGACCTACGCTAATAGATGGTTGCATTAAAGATGCGAGCGATTACTTTAATCATGATGTTTACTAATAATTTTATAAAGAATTTATTCCCATGTCAGAGTTATTCAGGCCGAGAAAAACACTATCCTAATATGTTATTAGTGTCTCAATTACACAACGTAATTGAGAATAAAGATATTTTTATTTCATACGCATTTTAAAGGATAAAATATTGTTCTGAAACCAGATGCCAAAGGCTTTGTAATTATAGCTTATATCAAATATCTTTATAAAAATTAAAGTGAATCCCAGTTGTGCCCTTCCCATGAAATCGACTGTTTGACACTACACGCCATGACGTACTTATTTCTGCTTATTAGAATGTTTACAATTTACAAGTTTTGCTTCGATTATGTCGTTTTAAATTGAACATTTAATATATTTTAACCACAATATGCTAAGGACCGCCTTATGATAATGAGTAGAAATGGTTGACTAAGAACATTATCCTGAATGACAGCAAATTAACATAACGAAAGGAACTATTATGAAAGTAAACATGATGAATTACGACAAACTTTGACCTTGAATAAGTACAGTGTCTTCGTAAACTTCGTCTTAACTCGGCTGGTATCTGTATTTTGTTCTGTAAGGTTGACACTTAAAGTTTTGCATTTAGTTTCCGTTAAAAGTTGGGTATGATAAACGATTATTAAAGTGTGTGCTACAGTGGTTGGGGATTCTCCCCAACCCGCAAGATCAAGCGCAGCATCATGCCAACGATAGTGACGAAGTATAAGTTAATATATAGAGGATATTTGTTTATTTCAGTGTAAGATCGTATTTTATTTCACGAGTGTTATAGAAAAACATATGTTCACGAGTGGCGAAGCCACGAGTGAAAATGTAGTTTTTGTATGATCACGAGTGAAATTAAATACGATCTTACACTGAAATAAACAAATTTTCTGTTTCTTTTATGCTTATTTTCGGAGTTTTATTTGTTTTGTTTTTTATTTATTTCTGAATTACCCCCCTTTTTTAAAGGGTGGGCTTTACGCCGCTACCCGGGGGGCGCCTCTCATGCATAATTATAGCTGTCAACTTTTCTACTTTCGGTTTGCTGAGAAATAGTTCTCTGCTATTCATTCTTATAGCTTAATATCCGCTCGTTTTTTATTGCAAAGCTTTATGAACAGTAAACAATGAAGTATTATTAGTGCACATATGTTCCAAAAAATAATGAAAACACTTTTTATTTTAAGATGGGCATGAATACATAACCAAATTACTACGCCGCTATTTAAAGAATGAAAATTTGGAAGGTCAAATGTGTTAGCAAAAGATATGCGGATACTCATTGGATTTTAACCATTCTTCTTCGTTTAAGACTGCATGTACGTGTGTTTTTATAGTAAGTTAATAATCAGTCATCTTACTGTCAGAGACCAGTCTGTTTCGCTTTAAAATGTTTGTTTTCCAGATAAAGAGTAAGTGCCACGCTAGTTTGTTGACACATTTAGGTGTGGGTGGGGTAAAAAATGTAGGATCTATCTGTAAATTGTTGTGTGAATTCTCCCGGAAGCTCATTTTACGTACTACAACGGTTAACAGTTCAGAATACATTTGAACGATGATATAAATTTTAGTTATGTTCGAACAGTTGTTTTTGTCTGTAATTTGTTTGGTATAAAAGCAAATGTTCGAACATTCAGCTTCAAAGATCAGTAAAATGTTTGATAAACGGGATAACCGGTAATAAACGGTAACTTGTTAATTTCCAATTATATATATATATATTTAAGTTTATAAAACATTTCTTTATTTTTTTAAACATTTTGTGACATAATTTACTGAATTCCAGTGTTCTGTGTTGATCAAGGTAAGTACATGTAACAACAAAGGAATTTAAAAGTAGTTCTGAAAGTTGATATTTTCACTCCTTATTTTGCAGTGAAAATATCAAATTGATATTTTCACTGTTGTTTTTTCACTGTGAAAACCCCATATTTCATCGTAAAGCATCAAAGAAAACTTTTTTCACAATTGTTGTAAAATAAATAAAAAAAACGTTTAAAGTTAAGTAATATTGAAACCTATTAAAAAGTGTTTAATATAATTATCTTATTCCCCTGCTTATTTTGTTGTGAAATACACTGTTGTCATTTTGGTCAATATCTTAAAGTCGAACAAAATACAACATAGTTATTGTCACCGTATCAAACAATACGCTCATGGTGGTTACATCGAACTGTTTCAATGTGGTATACACCATTGATTAATTTAAAGCAACCAACACTGTAGATAATTTCATTTCTCTGACATTAAGATGCTATCAATGTGTTTGTGTTATTTTTAAATGGATTGAGAAAAAATCATGTTAAATCGTAAACTCATTAAACACACGAAAGAACCCAAAACTCATTTTATGACTCCAAATAGCCATTATTTATGAACAATTAATGTAATCTTTCAAACGTATCAGGAGTTATCGGAATAACTGGCTGGCTATGACCTCATTATGAAACGGATGTTAGAAACATAGAATCACCATTGTAAAAATATGACATTAAAATAAATGGGAACAATATTTCATATGTTGGTACAGATTCAAACTTTTGGAGATTGCTTCAATGGTAATTCTAAGTTTTCCACATTAATTTTTCTATGATTACTTACATAAGTTTAGTAAATGATATATTTCATCACATAAACGCGCGTTTAATGCGATCATTAGTTTCCGGAAAATAGATTCTTTATATGATCCAAGTAAAATAACATTAAACTTTAAAGAAACTGCATACAAAAGAAATATCTAAATTTTCCACAATCTGTCCTGCACAACTTATTCATCATGTGTTAGCTTCACTTTAGGCAAAAAGACACAAGGAACTCTTAAACGAAAATCGTACACTGTTGGTAGACTAAGAAATATTCTGTTTGAGCCACTGACTTTTCAAAACGCGAATTTTATTTGAATACAGTGATATACGGACCGATCACGTTAATATATATATATATATATATATATATATATATATATATATATATATATATATATATATATATATATATATATATATATATATATATATATAAATGGACACATTATGTAAAGGATTACTCATGCCAGTAATTGATCATCTGGCCGACCGAGATTTCATGCACGGTATGTCATTATTCTGCCCCGGCATCACTTGTCAAACTATATGAATGTTTTTAAAAGCTTATTTTTTATGATCAAATTACTATAATAAAAACAAATATTAAGGAATGTTGAAGTTTGAAACTGGTAATCCCTTTTCCAACGATATTTGTTATTAATCTTTGTATTAATATATGTAATGGTTTTCGTAGATATAACAAGATATGTCACTTTAGAAGTAAGAAAACAATACCAACCGAAGAACTCGTTCAATATGCTCATAGAAATGACGAGAATGCAAACAAGCAGATCGGTTACAGCCAGATTCAAAAGGAAGTATTTGCTTGGTGTCTACAGATGCTTTTCCAGCGATATTGCGAGCACACCAGTACGTTCCCGGTGATCCCGAAGACGACGACAAAACCGAGGAATAACACGTCCCAGTTGTAGCTCGCTCCGGGTGGTAACAGCCGGCAGTATAACACTAGGTTCATTTTTCCACTCTCTGACATAGAGGTAACCGTGTTGGTCATATAGTAAGAGTCGATTGAATCATTTATGTTGCTTATCCGAAAATGACTGTGTAACCTATGTTTTCGGTTAATAGTTATACTTCAGGGTTGATATCAAAGCGTGGAAGCTATTGGAATTTACATCAATTTCAATTTATCAATCCAAACAAATGAAAGTATACTCGACATTGTATCCAATGTTTTTGTTTTGAAGCAGGCGGTAGCGATAAAATATGAAATTGCTACATGTAATCCTATTATCAGCTGCTGTCAGGAAAGCTACCTGGAAGCTTAATATTTCCATTTATGTCGCCTGTTAATGAGATTCCAAATTGAGCATCAAATACTACTCCAAGTCAATTATAATAACCATAATTAGCAGGAAAAATGGCACGATATTGTAAGAGTTTCAAGAATTAACACTATAGATAATATAAACTTTAAGTATATTACTTTTAAATAGAAGATTTATACAATGAATTGTATTTCATTACTGTCAATATTTCATCGATTCTAGGTTGACGCTGATTGACATGCTTTTATGTTTCGTTGTGAATGTCATGCAGAATCCGATGCCAAATGACCCCTCTTAGTTCCGCTGAAAACCTAACTGTAACTAAACCGTGAACTTGGAGGAATGTATTAGGAAAGAATTTAGGGTCATATTTGAATAAGAGTGAGGTTTGTGCACGTAAACTGGTTTAAACCCCCAGTAAATTTAAATTTCACTGACCGTTCCAAGGCGGTTCCTAACAATCCTTGATTAACATACATAGTTTTTGTATATATAGTATGTATGCACTGTGCTGTTTGTGGAGTTTTGTGCTGTTCCTCCATGTTTCTTGTTTGTGATTTGTTTGTGTTGTATGTCTTTGGCGTTTACCCACTGCCATTAAACCGGGTTTAAGTTTAAAACTTTTGCTACTGAGCTTGTTTCTGTAGATTTTACATAAGTATTGATGTGGATCTGATTTGCAATGATTATATTACCACGAAATCTACATATCCCGATGAAAAGTAAGTATATATATACAATATCGAAACGAGACAAGAAACAATCCACAAATGTTTTTAGCTATTGTCAATACATATTATAAGTCTGCCTTCCTTGTTTTAGAAACCTCATGTTTTAAATGCTATAAATGTTGTGTAGATTTTTGAAGATCTTGTCTGCATGATTTTAACACTACGACGATAAATGTTGGAGCAAATGTTAGGTTGTGCGATTACCAACTGGTTTTAAATACCAAATAGTTATAAGATGTTTGCACAAAACAATACCATACCTCATCATATACTAAGGCGGATACCACAACATATACCAATAACGTTTTAATGTGTGTGTGTGTGTGTGTGTGTGTGTGTGTGTGTGTGTGTGTGTGTGTGTGTGTGTGTGCTTGTGCGTGTTGTGGCTTTATATGCCTCTCATTGTGGATGGTTTGGCTGCAGTAAGAGTACCTATAAACAGGTAATTGGTTAAAGTTAACGCTATAGTGCTTGCCTATTTAGTTTCAAGAAAAGCTTCTTCAAAAGCCCAATTAAAGACATATTATTAAACTAAACAACTATTTTATTTATTTATTTTTATTTATTTTTTTTTTTTTTTGGGGGGGGGTGAGGGGGGGCGCCTAGCGTGTTTATTGTTACATGAGACAATTTAATTGCTTTTGTTCGAAACACTGTAGCAGGGTGGCATCGCGAAGCCGAGTACTACTTTAGATACATGTAACTACTTACAAAATATCTTTTTCCTGGAACCATCTGATATATGTACATGCTACGAAATTTGCTGCGTATTTTAAAAGACAGCATATCTTCGAATTCCATGCTATTTAAACCAAGGTAATATTTGGTTAATGGAAAATTCTAGATCCTATTTCAGGAAATGATTTTCAGAGGATTTTAATCAATTCTGTTTTTCAATCCTTTCTAAAATGATGGAGTGAGAACGATCTATAGGAGGGACTTGTTGAATACCTCTTTCATAAGGACACAAGTAGCACACCGCTCTTTTTCAAGTAAGAAATGACATTAAAATATACAATGTTAACGAACAATTCCGAAAGATTTGACCTGAGGATATTATTCTTGATTAACAAATTAATACTCATTCTTTAATACTTATTAATACTCTTCTCGCTCGTATCCTAAGTGGCATGCGCGTAAACTGGCAATACACCTTACAAGAACAGGCCAAAGCAAATTGCTCATCGAATGCGTTTCTTTTTCCATCCTTAATATGTTTTAAAAAAAACACTTACAATGGAAAGAGTACGTTACGGCTTTGCTATTAATACTTGTGTGGTGTTTTGAAATATGAATTCTGTGCTTTTATTATGGTAATTTGTCCAAGACATATGCTAGATTAAAATTGGTGGGATATATGGCTTATACTTACCATAGTTTCATCCGTGGTATTACTTTTGAGAATAATTATAATGATACACTATCCATGATTAATAAAACAAAAACAACAAATGTCCCCGTTGTTTTAACCACATTATAATATTAGTGACTAATTCTTCCTGATTATAAAATCGGCATTTCACTGATATCAATTAGACTGGTTCAAACAAATCAGAAGATTTGAATATACAGCAACGTTCTTTAGCCGGACAATATCGAATTTATTTGTCCATCAGTTGTGAAATGTGACGACCATAAATTAAGGGTGGCAGGATAGATATTAGATGTACACAGGCCACACCAAACTGAAGTGTTGTTGGATTAAATATTTGCACATTTATGTGCGACCACTAAAATAAGCAAAACATATTTTTATTTAAAAATGAATGGCACTCTTAATGATATTTTAACAACCTAACAATAGCAATATCATAAAAGGTACTGAATACAAACTTGTTACAAACAAAAGCTGTCCTGTCATTTCATGACTGCGATAATTGCAGATATTTTTCTGTTTAAGACCGTGATATATACGAGTTTTTCCCGGATAATTAGGAATCTGCCATATTTTGGAGAAAATCAACTACGGGTATGGAATTTAAAAAATTGTACTCAAGACGTAGAAACTTCTTGTTGAATTTTGATTAACAGATCGGTTCGATTGACTTTATTTCGTTTTCTTTATTTAAAATAATTTAGAGAAAGAAATTTAATTAAAAATCATTAGATCTCTTTCATTGGTCTTTGTCAAGATTTGTTTTTGTTATAGGTATTGCCTCTTTTTAAAATATTTTTGTAAACTGTATAGTGTCTGCGTGTTAACATATCAACCTTTATCTTCCTGAATAACACCAGCGCCGGTCCTGGCAGATATGATGTTTCTAATGACGGTGCTATCATTGTTCGCTTAATTAATATTTCAGTCTTGACTCGATGCTCTAGGAGCAGGTGTGCCAAAGTGGCCGATGTAATTGAGGCTCAAGGAGCCAGTGTGTTTATTGCCCAAGGGGTATTGTAAGAGGAATAATATTTGTAAACTGAGGTAAATATTAATTATTAAAAACAATCTCTTTATTCCCTATTTTGATTTTTATTTTTATGATATAAGTAACAGTTGATTCTCATATTTTACATTTTGAGCACTGTGTGATTACCATTAGTCTTAAGTACTGTTACGTTTAGTTACAGTTTTACCATTGATATATGATGCATGTATATATATATATTTGTTTGATCAAATTATATTGTTGGGGAACACATTGTTTAATAGATCCCAGTTTGGGGACGAATACGGAGAGCGTTGGTGACGATTTGGAACGTGTCGGGACGAATTTAGAGAGCATAAGGGGACGAATACGGAGAGCGTTGGTGACGATTTGGAACGTGTCGGGACGAATTCAGAGAGCATAAGGGGACGAATACGGAGAGCGTTGGTGACGATTTGGAACGTATCGGGACGAATTCAGAGAGCATAAGGGGACGAATTCGAAGAGAATTAGGGGACGAGTTTGAATAGAATAAGGGGACGACGTGGGGACGTGCCTAGAATGAATTGATAGTGAAGTGTTTGGATTAGATTGAGTGTAATCGGAGACGAATTGAGTGAGAAGAAGAAAGAGAGTTGAAACAAAGTCAAGCGCTGTTGATAACGTTTGGAGTAGTGAACGGCAATGTACAATCAGGGAACATACGTTTTTTTTTTCTTTAACTTTGTCATTATATTATGAACCATTGTAATCATTTTATTCTTTATTAAATTTAGTTAGACAAATCGTTTCTTGTTAATCGTACACTCATCTAAGAGACTCGAACCGAATGTCACTTTTATTATTTCTAAAGTCTATGTTGTAAATCAGTCAAAGCGGTATTTAAGTTTAGTTACCTATGTACCCCCGTTCTTGAGTACAACAGTGCTATGACTTATTTGTACGATCTAAATACAAACAATTCATGTGAGTACGCATTTGATTCAAAGTATCTAAGTTTTAGAGTTTGTTTCAAACTTTCAATCACTGTCAGAGAGCAGACTGATTTGCTTGTAGACTGTTCGTTTTCCAGATGAAGAGTAAAGACCACAATGCGTTGCTGTCATTTTTTACTTTTTTATATTCATTTAATGTATAAATACGAATTAATGTTTACTGACTGTTCCAAGGCGGTACATAACAATTCTTGATAAACATACCAATTATTATATATATATATAAAGTAATTATGCACTGTGCTGTTTGTAGAGTTTTGTGCTATTCTATGTTTTTTGTTTGTGATTTTTTGTTCTATGTCTTTGGTGTTTGCCCATTGCCACTTAACTGGGTTTATGTTTAAACTTTTTGCTACTGAGCATGTTTCTGCAGCTTTTTGCATAAATATTGTAGCCAATGTTTTGGTCTAAATGTATGACGAAAGCAAATGTTTGAGCATTCAGCTTTAAAAATCTTTAAAAGCAGGATTACGACTTTCACTAAAACAGGAACTAAAAAGTCTTTGTTTCAAGATAATCCTGTATTTAACATGTGCAATATTTGTTTAATTTCACTATATAACTTTTATTTTCAGTATATTGCTTTAAATTGAGATACTGAATTTTGAATAACAGAAATTAAGACGTTGATCTGAAAAGTAGTTTGTACTCACACTCTTTGCTTTGCGGTGAAATTATTTTGATTATAATTGTTAATGTACTTAATAACTACATATTTCACCACAATTATTGAACGAAAATTTGGTAAATTATGTGTATGGGGGTAATAACAAATCTTTGACGTATTCATTTTAAACCTCTCTTGAGGACGTAGTGTACAAACACCAATGCTTTTGATTTTTGACATTTGTTGGAGACATTGTAAATTCGTTGGCGAATTCCTATAGTTGTCATTTATGATACATGAAAAGACATAAATATAAGACTTTGACCAAGAAAATCAATTTCAAAATACGTGAACTTAAATACCATTTATGAATCGAGTGTTTAGTTGACTATTAAACTTGAATCTGCTTAAAACAAACACACACACACACACACATATCTGATTAGGTTTAATAACCTTGATAAACATACCTAGTTTTTTATATATAGTATGTATGCATTGTGCTGTTCTTCCATGTTTCGTGTTTGTGATTTTATGTTCTATGTCTTTGGCGTTTACCCAGTGCCATTAAACCGGGTTAATGTTTAAATATTTTGCTACTGAGCTTATTTCTCTAGCTTTTCGCATAGATATTGAACACACTTTTCATTTGTTTCTCTTTTACTTGTCCATATTTTCTTAAAAAAATAGAACTATTCATTCCATTGCAGAGACTTAACAAAATAATGTAATAAACTATAACATTCTACGCAAGTCTTTCAACTAAAAAGCAACGATATGCTATCGAGAATCATTCGTGTACGTTCAAGAACGCGATAGTTCCCCAGCGACTGTATGGCTCCCTGACAGAAACAAATATCCTCATGATGTTATCACTTTCTAATAAAGACCACAACTAATATTTTCGGACTCCCTTTGATGTTTGCTATAAGTCATTACAATGTTATACATAACAACAGATCGTCGGTTGCCATAGTCTTCTGGAACTGATTTCATTATTCAAAACAAGAACCATTTGATAGCTTAATCAGAAGCATTTGTATGGCTTCCTGCCTCTGACTAACGTAGTTTAGTGTTGTCAATTACATACACATTGTGTAGCTCAAACGGGTTGTATTTTGTTTAATTAGCAAACTTAATGATATGACTGGTAGGTAGTACCTATGGGATTAATATGGACAAAACATTACACCATTTGGCTAACTCCGCCCAAACAATAATCATTTTTAAACAGTGGCAACACCGTGACTTTTTATAAAATATACATCTTTCACTTTGTGTACTGAATCATTTAATTCAAAACTATCCTTCAAAAGTTACTTAGTGTGTAGTTACTAAAACCAAGCTTCAAAGTAGTATCAATTTGTATCAAAGTATCATATGTTTATTAAAATGCTAATCGAGCTAAACAAATTATATATACGAACAATAGTGTACACGTTCCTTAAAAGTGCTAGTAGTGATAGGTAACAACTGTTTTGCTTATATCATGGCCGACGTTAATGAACTGTCTCAGTTTGTTTTCAGATAAAAGTAAATAATCCATTGTTGTTTATGAACTAATTTTGTAACCAAATATTTTAAAAAAAGACTATGTAGTCCTTTCTAACACTTGGGCCATAGACTAAGTCAAAGTGTTATATTTACATCTTTAAATATAATATTAGAAATTCAAATACGTATTCAAATATTGCAATTGAGATTAAAATTGGTTTGCCAAGTTTAACCTTAATCTTGTATCTGTAGGCTTGCATACATACAACACGCGTTTCATATTCTCCCTTATATCAGCCAGTGACGACTGAACGAGAGCGTAATTATGAAAAGCGGGATACTCCTAACGAAGGCAGACAAAACAGAACATTATAAGCAATGTCAGTCTCCAGACTCTGGACAAGGCTTGGCATGCGTACAGTGTAAAATCACATATTTTTTCATGTCAGTTTGATAGTTTGTACTCTGTTTTGTCTGTCTTCTCGCACAGGCTTACTCAGGAAGTGCAACACTCTCATCACCCGCTTGTAAAGCAATTAGCGGTTATTGCAACCTTTTTAACACTCACATATAAAACTCATTATTTTCTTAAACATTATAACTTCTACTTTACCTGACATATTTTGAGCTGATTATTCAATAACAGCAAGAGTCGTAGTCCGTCCTGTTTGTATTTCATTCTTCTGATTTGGTTAAACTATATTCTTTTTCATTTCAGTAACATATTACGGATCTAACAACCAAGGCATAGTCACAAATTCAAACATGTGGTTGAAATGATATGAATACTTGTTGGTTTATATTCTAAAAGACATGGTCATTGTAAGATTGTAGTATTATTGAACATTGCAAGTTTTGTTTTGTGCTGTTCTTCCATGATTCTTGTTTGTGATGTTATGTTCTTTGTCTTTGGCGTTTACCCAGTGCCATTAAACCGGGTCAACTTTTTGTTACTGAGCTTGTTTCTGTAGCTTTTCGCATAAATATTACTTCTGATGACAATGAAAATGAAGCAAAAGGTATCCAGGTATCCCGCCAACTATCGCCTTTGACTTGTACAATTTACCACCAACGCCAAATGAAAGGGCAATTATCAATTCAAAACACAATACACGTTTTCATTTCATTTTCTTATTTCTTCTTTTTTGATCAAGACTTATATCATTAGTTAAGGTCTTCTTGAATGACTTCTATTTTATTGTCATTACCTATTTTTAATGAGCGGTGTTCTATTTATGTCTTAAGGCGTCAATACGAGCCAAATGTTCTCCCTTTAGATCGTTTCAACATAAGCCTTTTAGAATTAGTAACATATTGGAACTAAAAGTCTATGAAAGTCATTTTCTGAACAAGATCTAGAACATTTCATATACCAAATATAACCTTGGTTTCAATATCATGCCATAGCATGCAATTCGGAGGCATGCTGTCTTCTATGTTGAATTAATACGTAGAAAGATAGTTCCAGAAAACAAATAATATAAAGCAGTAAAAAATCATGTTTTTTCAAGCAGTACACGGTTGCTTTACGCAAACCTGCTACAGTCGTACAAACACATGTTATTAAGTTATCTGACTCATGTAACACAAAAATCTGCATTCCCCACACTAGAAGTTTGTAACATTTAATGAAATGTCTTACATGAAGCATTTGAGGAATGCATATTTCGTATAATTAACAATAGAACAATAGAAACTAGTAGTAGACAAGCAAAATAGCATGAACTTTTCAGTTAGCTGTTTAAAAGCACAATGATTGCATCCAAACAATCATAAACCAAAGACACACAGCGCCACAAGTAAATACACATTAAAGAATAGAAATACTCGTTATTGGTATATGTTGACGTATGGTATGGTAGGTGAAAATTTCTTATTGCAAATTGGTGTTTAAAACAAGTTGGTGATTGCACAACCTAACACTTGTTCCAACATTCATCATTGTGGTGTTATGATCTTGAAAGCAAGATCTTCAAAATAATGCAGGAAAATCAAGGCATTCAAAATATAAAGTTTCTAATACAAGGGATCAAACTTGTACATACTGACAATTGCTTAAGCGATATTATATAATTTTTGTACAATTTTTTTATCTTGTGAGTCTCGTTTAAATTATTATATATCATTTTCTATGCAAAGATATATGATTTGATATTTGGCTGCTGAACTTTTCCCTGTATATTTCTGGTATTATAAATTGCAAATCAGATTATCATCAATACAAATAAGGCTCATATTCTATTTCTAATACATTCCGCCCCCGTTTACTGTTCTTATAAGCTTTGGGCGAAAGAAAGAAAGGACATTTTGGCATCGGTTTCTGCATGACTTTGACATTTTCTTCTATACATTCATTTTGTCGGAAAAGACTGAGTTAAGGCTTTGAACGACGTATTTTACTATAGAATTACTCAATTACCTGATGTATGATAGACTGCGCTCAATTCTAAAATCTTTATTGAATTTAAAAAACAAACACAATGCAAAACAAACCCATTGAATATTGTGTTGAAATGTATATGTATACACTTTAACGCAAAAACAACAGTACAAGTGTATATAATTATGATGTTAAGAGCTTGTTATTTATGTTAAGATTGCAACTTTTCTGCCTTTCCTTCAAGCATGTAACGTCGGTATGAACTCAGATATGACAAATGGAGGGGATGTATGAACTCCGACTGATGATAGAAAGGGTGAAGACTAAAATGTGTTTACAAAAGATTAGTTCAACATAATAACGATAGTTGGTGTTGGAAAATGGAACTTAGACTTGTCATTATCAGACGATTAAATATTCAAGTCAGTTCCAAACAATATAGACAATATAAATGTATGTTGGTTCGCCAAATGCAATTCTAAACATGATTAAAGATATTTAAGGTAGAAAATAGAGAGTTAGAAGAGACATTAAAACATGTCGAGAAGCGTTGTTTGTTTATCAATCTATATGGACAGACTGAATTGAAATACACTGCAGTATACGCATTTATTTTATTTTAAAGCACTGGGAAATATGCTATCTTTACTGTTTCTTTTCAGTAAGTATTGATGAACTATATAAACAATACTCGCTTATATTCATTGAAGGATAACATGCAATACTTAGGTCCTCATGCTTCATATATAACCAAGGCAAGGGTTGGGTTATTTCGTGTCAACATTCAGCCAGGGCAGTTCGATATATATGCATTTTAAATTACTTTTTTATTTTATTTTTTGTTGACGTTGCAGTTTGTACCTGTATTGCATTAACTTTTAATATGAAATATATACATGGTTTAAAATACCAGCCGTTGTCACAGCTATGACTGATACCAGATTTGGTATGTTTTTGCGTGCTTTAGAACTGTTTCTACAATCCATCATTATGCATACGGTCCTTGAGTGCTTACAGTATGTAAGACCTGCAACCTTTACTTTTTAAACAAGGTTATCGTATATTACGCACATGATAAAATGCGACAGAGTCGATTTAATCAAATCGCTAAAATGTGACTAACAGTAATGTCAATTTATACACGTACGCCGTTAATACCGACGTCAACGTTTAAATGGTAAAGTATTGACTCCTGCTACAACGGTTTTAGACTGTTGTTTTATCTAAGACAGAAAGTCGATAAAGATTGTTTCTTGTATTAAATAAACGTATCTAGCTGACGTCATGAACGTCAAAGGCGACGTATATGATATGAGAAAAACTAATGTATTACAACAATTTTATGTTGTTGTAGTTTTTTTTCTTAACCAATGCATTAACGAACTGTTCATGTTGAGTGTTCCCAGTGGAATTTTCGTGGTTTAACTGAGACGAATAATTATGCAGCTGCCAGAACCATAGTCCCCTTCGCTGATCAAGTTAAGGATCTTTTGAATTATTTATTATTATTCGTAGTAATTATTTATGTAGTCTCCTTAACAATGAGATTTACACTTCTTTATTACCGTGTCTGGGAGTCTTTAACTACCATCTCTATTTTAATTCATTTATCAAAATCCTTTCATAGTAGTAAAAGCAACGTGAATTATTTGTTGACTTTCTTTCACAAGAGAATCAACAGTAACGCAATGCTGTTGTCACATGTTTTAATTGGCGGTTTCTGCATACTTCTGTCTTTAAAATACAATTCATGAATCTGAAATAGTTATTTATTTGTTGAACACCCATACTGATTCTATAAATTAAAGCAATTGTTTCCAGAATAAAATGGTTTCAGAATGGTTATCATAACATTTGTTGGCGCAGTTTATTTCATTGTTGTGTTTTAAGTTCATTTATTTAACCTTATTAAATTAGTTTATACCAGTATAAGGTATTTCCTTCTTTGCAACACTTCTTACATTGCGTGGAGTTAATTTGTATTTAAATGCATAAATAGTTTGTTACAGCACCAAAACAAACAGAATAACATCATTCGAATAAGTTGTGTATGAAGAATTGTTTGGTTATGTCGTTATGATATTTTATTTTCAATATAACATTTGCATACAAATGGAGTAACCATTGCCGTAAAAATGAGAGAAAGTAGATGATACTGCTGATATATGCTCAAATTTATCACGACAGATTAGAGAACGATCATACTTTGAAGCGTATTCTATAATCATAAAATTCACGTTATCAACATTATACGTTTAAGCTGATTTTCAATTAAAGAAATAAATGACTTGGTGTTTAAAAAAATCCAAATAGGAAAACTTTCTGCTTTTAGTTAAACTATTATTTTTAACCCTCTCTATACTCTCTATATCGTGACATTGTAAGTCCGTTTGCGTATACCGGAAGTTTTCAAATATACTATATACAAAGACATGACTATGAGTCTTTGCCTTAGAAATTCGACTTCAAAATACGTGTACAAAACTACTATATATGCAACGAGTGTATTGTTGACTGTATCTGCTTTAAACACACACCTACATAACTGATTAGGTTTAAATAATAGATATTACAGGTAATATTACATGAATTGTAAACATTTAAACTGATATAGTAATTTGAATTTACTTAAGACAAAATTCCGTTCTTGTACACGTATTTTGAAATCGAACTATATCGTATTTATTATGACCCAATCTGTTTATTACTGGAAAATGGAAATTTGCGAATTGAAAACACTTTTCATTTTATTTCTGTATTTGTAAATATTTCTTGAAAATTGAAGAATTATTCATTCTATCTCAAACACTGATTGACGCAAAATTATTTAATTAACTAAAACATTCGATATAATTGTTCCCACTAAAAAGCTATAGAAATCTTTTGAGAATCATGATATTCGTGTATGTTTAAAAACGCGGTAGTTCCTTAGCGACTGTATGGCTCCCGGGAAGAAACAAGTATCTTCATGACATTATAACTTTTTAATAAACACCACAACTCCTATTTTCCGACATTGTTTTTTGTTAAAAGTCACTAAAATGATATACAATATAATAGGACGATGGGTTCCATAGCCTACTAAAACTGACTTAATATTCAAAACAAAACCCTTTGATAGCTTAATTTGAAGCATAATTGTTGCTGCCTGGCTCTAACAAACGTATAGATAGTGTTCCCAATCACGTAGACCTTGGGTAATCCCCAATAGATTATATTATATCTAATTTGCAAAATTTAAAAATAATGATCGGTAAAAAGTCATAATTGCATAAATATTGGCAAATCAATTAAAGTTTTAGCTAACCAAAAGCCCAAACCAAAAGGTTAATCATTTTTGTACAATTGGCAACATCATGTCTTCGAATTGAATATGCTTCATTCACTGCTGTATTCTTTATCATTCAAATAAAAACTATCCTTCGACATTACTTAGTTTCTCGTTATTAAAACCCAAGCTACTATGTAGTAAAATAGTATCAAATGTTAATATATACAAGTTGCCGATGTGTTTGAAACTATTTCTGAAGTGAAATAGCAATCCAATTTTGTGTCTTGTATCTTTATATCCAAAATTGAAACATCTATACTGGTAGAGGTAAATACTAATTAAACCGCTTTTTGTTCATATAACCTGTACTTGTGGATTCGCTGACACTCGCATCAATTACGGCTCTTTTGCGTGTGATCACGTAATTTGTAACTTGAAACATGTACACATGACTCGATGACGTAGTGCACAAAAAAGTTTAGCCGTACACGTACCCTTATAAATATTACTTGTGATTCGTCAACACTATTTTGTTTAATCTTATGGCCGAAGTTTATGGAAGGTCTCAGTTCGTTTTCTGGATAAAAGTGAATTAATAGTTGTTGTTTATGCACATTTAGTAAATATTTAAAACAAAAGATTATGATATTCCCTTCTTACACATGGGCCGTAGATTAAGTTAAAGTCTTATATTTACATATATTATAAATATACAAATACAAATATTTGAGTTGAAATTAAAAGCGCCAAGTTTAATCTTGTATCTGTAAGCTTGCTAACACTCGCATGAATCACTTTCCTATTGCATACATACAAAAAATGTTTCATAATCTTCTTTATATCAGCCAGTGACGATTGAACGAGAAATCCGGACACCGCATTTATTGCAACCGTGATACTCTTTACGAAAACATCAGAAAAGAGCATTATAGGCTATGCTAGTCTCTCGACTCACTTTGTTCCATCTCATCTTTTTTCATGTCATTTTGATATATTTCACTCAGTGGAGTCTCTGCCATTGATAACAAGCACAGGCTTAAGCAGTATGTGTAACACTCAAAACACCCGCTGTCAAATATATTCGCGGTAAGTGAAACACTTGCAATGCCCGTTGGAAAGGCATTAGCGGTAATTGCAACAATGCCAACGCCTCATAACAAATACTTTAGCGGAATATTTTTAACACACTTTTGTAACCAAGATCAATTTTATGAACACAAGAAATTATGATTTACCACACAAATATTAACTGATTATTCTATAACAGGAAGACTCGGCTAGTCTTGTTTGATGTTTATCCAATTGAACATGGTAATGGTAAGGTTGTAGCAATGCTGAAAAGTGAAAGTTTGAACACAGATCGAGTAAAGGAATCAAAAGCCAGGTAACCCGCCAACTAAATTCTTGCCTTGTCTTGGACCATTTACTATAAGACAAAAATGAAATAACTAAAAACAAATCAAAACACCATCCACATATTGATAACAAAGCCGTCCCAAACTCTTTAATTTTAAGTGTTTTTAAAAATATTAAGTAACGAAAGAACAACGCTTCAATGGCCACTTTAAGTTTATCCAGTTCGTGTTACGTGTCTTGCCAGTTTACTCGCATGTCACATTTGATTAAAGCGATAAGACGAATGAGTACTATTTTGTTAATCAGGAATAATATCCTCAAGTAAAGTTTTCAAAAGTGACCGTAACCGTAAACCTGATGTATTTTAATGACATTACCTATTTTAAAAATAGCGGTGTGCTATTTTTGTAATTAGGCGAAACAACATTCAACGAGTTCCCCTTTTAAATCGTTTCAACTGCAGCCTATCAGAAAGGATTGCAAATTGGAACTAATTAACAGTCTCCGAAATGCACTTCCTGAACAAGATCTAGAACATTTCATTTACCAAATATAACTTTGTTTTTCAATAGCACGCAATTCCGAGATATGCCGTCCTCTATGTTCATTTTGTTCATACGTAGAAACTTTCGAAGCATGCACATATAATAGATAGTTCCAGGGGAAAAAGTGTAGTAACATAACACATGGATTTACTGAAGTACTACTCGGTTTTGGACCGAAACATGCTTAAGGCTTACGAGGGTTAGCGTTAGGGTTTTAACCCTATGTTTAAACCTTTTGCTTCATCCGCTTGTTTCTGTAGTTTTTCCAATATGTATTACAAACACAAGCAAATAACTTGTCTTATGTAACAAAGTGAAAAATACATTCCCCGATCTAACAGTTTGTACAATTTAATGAAATGTCCCAAATAAAGCTTTAGAGGAGTCTATACTTCGCATAATTATCAGTTGAACAACAGAAACTGAATAGACAAGCAAAATAGCCTTAACTTTAATCAATTACCCGTTTAAAGGCACAAGGATTGTAGCTTAACAATCATAAACGAGAGACACACATCGCCACAAGACCACGTATATTTGACAAATAGAAATACTCGGCATTGGTATATGTTTTGGGAACCGCCTTGGTAAATATTGGCGTATTGTACTGTAATGTGAAACTTAATTATTTCTAGTTGGGGTAGAACCAGATGGTGATCGCACAACCTCACACGTGTTTCATCATTTACTATTGTACGTTCTAAGTATTAGAATATATGAATGCATCTTTTTAAACCAAACCGTTGACATAGGCGAGCCATGTCTGTTAGTTATGTTTGTTTGTTTGTTCCTTGTGTGCTTAAGAACTGTTTCTCAGACCAATTCATACTGTATCGGGTCGTTCAATCCTTTCCGTATGTAAGGCCTTCAACCTTTATTTACCAAACAGGATTATCGTATATTACGCACATATAAAATGCGTTAGAGAGTCCCTTCAATGAAATCATACACGAAGGTCGGTTGATGCACTTACGTCATAAACCCCGACTTTTACTATTAAATGGTAAATTATTGACCCTTGTTTACAACGTTGTTGTTTTATCTAAGACAGAAAGCTAACTAAAGATTGTTCCTCGTAGTTTATTTACGCGTCCAACTGTCGCCATGATCTTCAAAATGGACGTTTATGGTAAGAGATAACTTATTGTGTTACCACCATGTTATGTTGATGTAGTTTTTTCTTATCCAATACATTAGCGAACTGTTCTTGTTGAGTGATCCCAGTGGATTAATCGTGGTTTCACTGAGACGAAGATTTATGCTGCTGCCAGAACGATAGTTCCCTCATGATCAGGTTAAGAATCGTTTGAATTATTTATTACTATTCGTAGTTAACCTTTATGTAGCCTCCTTAACAATAAGACTTGCGGTTATTTATGACCAAGTTTGAGAGTTTTTAACAACTAACTCTACATTTAAGCATTAAGCATTAATCAGAATCCTTTCAATTGTAGTAAATCAAACGGGATTATTTTGCCGACTTTCTATTGTCAGTGAATCGACAGTCATGCAATGATGTTGTACCATGGTCTTAATGCGGCGCTTTCCGTTCACTTCTTTAAACATATTTTAAATACAATTCTTGAATCTGAAATAATATTAATTTAAGTATTTGTAAATCATCTATTCCTTCATTTAAAGCATTTGACAATGTTTCTAATGGATTCAAAATTGCATAATTCTTAATTGTGATCTTACATAATTTGACTCAGTTTGATCATTGTTTTTGTAAGTTTATTTGTGTAATTCATTATAATTAGTTTATACCAAGATAATGTATTTCAGTCTTAGCAACAATTCTTACATTGAGCTCATTTGTAATTAAATGCATTTGTAGTTTGCTACTGTTTCAAAACAATGAAAATAACTGAAATAGACTAGCATTTGAATAAACTGTGTATTATTAATTGTTTAGTTATGTTATTATGGTATTCTATTCTTAATAATAAATTTACATTTCCCGAAAGAAATAAATATAGCTTACGATTAAAATGAGGAAAAGGCAAATACTGCTGATATATGCACAAAACAACATATCATGACAGAATAGAGAACAAAGCTTTGGAGCTGTATTATAAGCATAAAATGCATTTCATAAAATTAAACCGTTTTAGCAGTTTTCTTATCAAATGGATACATGTCCGGGTGTTTGTAAAAATATCAATAAAGGAAAGTGTTCTGCTTTTAAGTTAACTATGTGATTTCTAACCGTCTGTATACAGTAATATATACTCTCATAACTCATATCAATGAGCTAGTGTCATTTTAGAATTCTGAGTTTATTATAACCATACAAAATACGCTATATCCCTATACTAATTACAAATATGTATATCATAAACATGGTCCGAGTATCTTGTCATAATATACAAAATGTAATGTTCATTTCTGTACATCATTTGTTTTGATGCATTTATGTTTCGTAAGAAATCAAATGACGTTATGTCATCAGTACAATGTTTTATAATGCTACAATTTTAGAATAATCTAGATAATATTATATTAGAAGAATGGCTACATAAACAAATAATGGTTGGAATGGGTAATTACTGAACCAAAATAGCATTATCTGTGCAATTTAATTAATGCGCATGTTTGATTTAGTTTGAGGTGAGATGTCCATTGAGTTTATCCAGCAAGTGTGTAGAAAGAGCTGATAGAATCACCATCAAGGGGAACCAGTTTGAAAATTGAAAAACATTTGCTCATTTCGAAACTTGATATGATGAACGTGTTTTCAGAAATATTACAATTATTAAATGCTTTAAAACAAATAATGTGAAAATAGGACAGTACTAGTAATCAAACATAAAATGCATGATCTGTAAGGTTTTATAGCTGAAATTGAATATTATGTCATTTAACATTGTGTTGTGGCAGTAAAACATTCGACAATAATCAAATTTTCGAACAACAAAGCTTTCACACAAAACATCGTAATATATCACAGCAGGTCAGTTCCTGTCTATAAACGCTATATTTCGTTCGCATATTGCATCATTTTCTTAGTCTATGAAACTTCATAGTGTCATTAATTTCAGTTTTAGAGTCCCTTGTGCGTTTGGTCGATAGTGAAGCCTTAAACAAATAATTAAATGTGCAAGAATTTTTTTTTTCGTATGCATATTGCCTTAAACTTAAACGCTATATTACTTGCGTCTCCATTATGGTTTAAAGGATCTTCCTTCTAGAAACTAGTTTTCGCATTTACCGAGCGAACATGTCAATCTTGATAAGAAAATGGATGTTAAAAACTTCCATTCCATACAAAACAAATAGACTTATCATGATGATATCAGAATATATATATTTCGCATTATGGAAAGGGCAAATCACGAAAAAACGATTTTCAACTCGACATGATCAATGTATTTATGATTGTGTATGATGCATCCAACTGAATACACACTTCATCATCAGTCAATAACTGTGTAATTGTTGATAATTGTTGATGAATAACAATCTTAAAAAAGGAATTTTTGTGCGTTTGCTGTAAAATATACTGCATAGTTATGACACAATATAAAGATCATTATCCATTATCCAAAGTTCACCTATAATCATTGTTCAAAAATATTAATCTTAATCATATTAAGGTAAATACATATAACGTTCCTTCATTAAAATTAATTTGACAATAAAATAATTATTTTCCAAAAAATGATTAAAATAGTATTGAGAATCAAGTGGAAATTATCGTATTTTTTGTATAGAAAGAAAATTTCAATTTAAGACTCGTTTATGGTTCAAAACCTTTAAAAGAATATAAATATATTTAAGCGTAAAGGTACAGAAACACGCTCAGTAGCAAACAGTTTAAACATAAACCCGGTTTATTGGCACTGGGTAAACGCCAAACACATAGAACATAATATCACAAACAAGAAAAATGGAAGAACAGCACAAAACTCCACAAGCAGCACAATGCATACATACTACATATAAAAAAACTAGGTATGTTTATCAAGGATTGTTAGGTATCGCCTTGGATCGGTCAGTAAAATGTAAATTTACTGGGGGTTTAAACAAGTTTAAGTGCACAAACCTCACTCTTATCCCAACAATCCTAAATAAAGATAAAACGCAAAAGGTTAATCTTATCAAGGTATGCATTAACTTGAGGAAACATAACAATAAAAGAAATAATAATAAACTTATAGGTTAACCCCAAGTACTTCTATGATTAGAAATCCCAACTCTATCTGCAGTCTAAAAGTTTTATTACTCTTACTTTGATATAACAGTGAAAAATACAGGTACAGGCCCAGTGGACACGAGTTTTACGAAGAAATTGTTGAGGCATAAGGCAAAGTTTGTTTTGTAATCAAGATCATTTGCATAATACAGTAATTTTGTTTATGTTTTGTCGTTTTGTGAAAAATGTTATTTCAAATGCGCACTTATCGCTGCTCAATAACTTTATAACGTTGACTTTCTTTGTAATGATACATCATATTGATTAATATATATTTATAATGCAATCAATTAAAAAAACACCATCGAAACGAAAACAAATAAACTGTAAGCTGCTTACTTTCTTATAAGAACAATCAAACATATCATTGCGTGTGGCGTTAAGTTGGCTATGGATTTTATTCAAGGATAAAAGCACAGCTAGGGGTAACATTAATTCTTAATCAGATGTTTGATGACGTTTGATATCCAGCTATAAATGGCAAGACATTGGTTATTAATAGTTTCTGGATAACTGATAGTCATTCCGATAAACATACTTAATCCTGGATAAAATAATGTAAATGTGATACGCAAAAGATCATATTACGTCAGTCGTGTTCTCCAAATTTATTGCTAAAACGGGAAGAACTTCTTTCATCCTTCATGATCAAGGTTTCCACTGATGTCTTTAATTCATGTATCCGTTGGCGTAGGTCGTTGTCCATTATTAAAGATAGGATTCTGAAAGACAACATGAAATATTTTTTGAACTGATGATATGGTATAGATATTAAATATTTGTGTGCTTTTATCAAATTATAATTATAGCATCCTTATCGAAAGGTTTTGAACAATCTTTTAATATGCCTGTCATCTTGTGCTTTTTCATATACCATTTTAATATCTAATTATTCAAATAGCATTCTATCTAATCCGTTTTACAATCTCCAGTACACCTCCACAAATGGACCGTCAATTTCGGATACATGCAAACAATTTAACAATTTAACAGAAAGCACATTCAACCAAAAAATGTCAGGTAAACCATTCATACAAAAATAAAAAATGAACAAATAAGTAAAACACCGATCCTAAAATTGACGTCAAGATGGTTGAAAAAATATCACTTTAATGACAGTTTCGACAAAAAAGGTTGCAAAAGATTCAATTTCGTGTTGGTTTTCTTTTTTTCTTTTTCTTTTTTTAAATTTTGCAAATTCATACAACACAAAAAAAGTAGGGATGCAAACGAATGGAAAAATTGATATTCGAATTTTCGGTAATTCTTTCGATCGAATATTCGAATAATCGATTACTAAAAAACATCTTTTAGACGTTGTAGTAAACCATATTTCTTATTCGCTAAAGTTAAAGCTGGGGCATTTAACCATACTTTGTCATTGCTTGCACACGCAGCGGACCCTGATTTCCCCAAATGAGTCTCTGGAATCCCCCATTTTCAGAAAGTTAAAAAAAAATACATTATGAACAAATAAAAAACAAAATTGAATAATTTCAATAATGTTGCCATCATGATGTAAACAATTTCAGCTCTCGCAGTAAACTTATGACGCAAAAACTTCTGAAACAGGGTTTCAGATATTATAAATTAAGGAAAACTTTCTAAAATGTGTTAATGGTCATTATAATCTCATATCAAAGTACAATAGTAGTCTTAAATCGCTGATTGCTAATAGTATTGCTCATCCCGATTTTTCGTAAAATTAAAATGTTTCCAGCAGGTAGTTGGGCAGATAGACTTAATGAATTACTTGGAATTTATTCAAACCGTGGATATAAAGGCAATATTTTGAAGAACACTTGCCTTCTAGTTTTTGAAGATGAATACCTAAAACAAAATATAGGGTTTAATATAGCATCCTTTCATAACTAATCTTGCAGTCCTTTGATTTTTTAAGAAGATTTTGCTCATCCATGTTATCTTTAAAACCGTATTTGGACAACACGTTTTTGGCTGACTCGGAGTGTTTTGGCATGTGACTTCATCTTCTTCAAATATTTTACATTTTCAAATCATTTGGAAGGAAAGATTAGCGAATACATTCGCTTTTATTTTTAATAATGTTTTCCTTATTTGTTCCCAGTTTTAGTACAATGATGCTTTTTATTATGAAACTCTATGATCAGTTTTAAACCTTTTATTTTATAAGGCAGACTGTGTGGGATGTTTATAGTTTCTAATAATGACTGCATCGTATCTTTGAAAAGTTTTTGCATAAGGTGCTCTGAATTGTATCCCTCCGTCTGCAGATAGAGTTGGGAATCTAATCATAGAGGTACTTGGGATTTACCTATACGTTTATTATATTTGTTTTATTTATCAGTTTCCTCAAGTTAATGCATACGTTGATAAGATTTACCTTTTGCGTTTTATCTTTATTAAACATTGTTGGGATAAGAGTGAGGTTTGTGCACATAAACTGGTTTAAACCCCCAGTAAATTTACATTTTACTGACCATTACAAGGCGGTACCTAACAATTCTAGATAAACATACCTATTTTTTTTATATATGTAGTATGTATGCACTGTGCTGTTTGTGGAGTTTTGTGCTGTTCTTCTATGTTTCTTGTTTGTGATTTTGTGTTCTATGTCTTTGGCGTTTGCCCAGTGCCACCTAACCGGGTTTATGTTTAAACTGTTTGCTACTGAGCTTGTTTCTGTAGCTTTTTGCATAAATATTCATATTTGTGAACAATGTGAAATAAGATGGATTCCTGGTCAAATGGCGTTATGCACCAATGGAGGGTCTTTCCGTAGGACAAGAAGCCTAGTTATGGGATTGACCTCTACTGAATATAATTTCTGAAAAAACGCGGGTACTGGTAAAACTATTAAACGAATATATATATGAGAAATTAAGCTATTCTATTGTACATCAATTGAGGAAATATATTCTCAAACGCTATACTATACAGTTTCATTTCAAATCACGACCATTGTATCGCAACATTGAAAACAGTTTAAAGCACATGCATATAACAACATTATTGTATACATGTCATTCATATCATTACGGCGATTTAAGCAATGTTGCACAGCTTAATTTGCACTCAATAATGTTAATAGTACGATGATACCTATAACTTGGTGATGCACTTTATTGAAATAAGAAGAAGAAGAAGACAACATATGTGGACGCCGATTCCTTAAATCCTTAATTAGCATGGTCAATTAAATTTACCGACAATTATCCAAACTTGTTTTATGTCTTTGTCTTGGCAGTTGTTGCACGGGGACTGTTTATAGGACCCGAAGATATGTCCCTAAATGACATATGGCGCGTGTAAAGTTTATTGTCATAACATTCACACCTCTGTCATTAGCGGCCGATCGTTGTAAAATCAAGACAAACAAACTTTATACACAAAAACGGAGTTGAAAGCAATAGTTTTTATTCTATTCATTCAACATATTTTTTCGAATATTCGAATAACAATTTTGACATTCGAATAACAAACGTTTGATCGAATATTCGAAAACTCGTCTGCACCCCTACAAAAAACACAAAAACGGTAAATATAATCGCGTCCAAAGCATTTATAAATCACACAGGATATGAAGCTGTGTATCGTATCATGTCAAGCGAGCATCTTCTTTAAAGGTGAATTCACCATACGTCAAAGTGAATTTCTTATTCATTCCAAACTCTCTCTCTAGGCGCTGATGTACTTCCGAGGTATATTTGCCGATTTACAAAATTATCGCTTGATAAATCTTTATACAATCAATGAACCGTTATGAAAATGCTTCGACTCGAAGAAAATAAATTATTTAATGGCATGCTCCGTCCAGTAAAATTAACAATCCAAAAACTATTTCTACTTAAAGTATCCAAAACATAAGTGCGTACATCGCAATACATGTGTCCCGATATTATATTGACCAACGAGTATATCCGAATATTTATTCAAATAGAATTGGTAGGCATTAATGGTATTGTTAGTAAACTCTACGTAGTTAGTTAGTATTCGAACTTTGATCAAGAAATATAACAAACTTAATGTCATTTCCAGCACCTATATGCCCGATTTTTGGTACGGTCCGTTCTGCTTCATTCAAAATATTATATTAAATGCGTAGATATTACAACACAATTATCATCCACTTCACATTCAAACAGTATATGGGGTATTTTAATTATTTTTTTGAAGGATACTGGAAATTCACAGCGCTCACTACAAATGTTTTAATGTGTACATCATCAATATTTTACCTCTCTATCATCTCCGTGCAGCGGTATCTTACAATGTGCTCATTAATAACGCCAAGAAACAAAACCAAATCAATAGTGGTTAAACAGATGAATCGATCAATCAAATATATTGAATAACTATCGGTGTAATTTGAAAAATGATGGGTTTATAATATAAGGATCCATTCTGGCCTTCTTTGTTTCGTTAATAATTATAATGATATCATTAACGTTGACAGTGCGACTTCTTTATCAGCAGACCAAGCTTTGTTATCCCAACAGGCAATTGCCAAAGAGAAAATGCACATAATACGGAGATGTAGGAATTCAGTCCGACGCTACCACATAATGCTGGAAAAATGAGAAAGGTGAAATTTATGAGCTTTTCGAAAGGCAGATGACAAATAAGAACTCAAATCATGATAACGTCAGAAAATGTCAGCAAATAGCTATCAGCTAGTGTTATTTATGTTCATCATAACCGACTTTAAATGAATATTATCTTATCTTATCTTGTTTTTGCTAGTCGCTATACATTGACAACGTTAACAGGAAAACATTAAATGTAAACACAAATCCTGTTTTTTGGACGTTCCACGGCTTTATTCAGTTTACAATTCCACAGAGACGTTTACTGCCAGTGATCTTGACATATCGGAAGACTAGTACTCGAGATACCGCGGAAGACTAGTACTCGAGATACCGATCGTCATTCTCGAATATCCACATGCCGGAATGCGCCGGACAATCGTCAACGATGAGTGTCATGACATGATTTTCAAGTCTTGTTCCAATAAATCATTATACCATTTAACAGTGTTTTGGCTTCATTTCTTAAATGTTTTGCTTAGGGAACAACAATCCATCTACATAAGGAAAATGCGGAACGTATTGATTGTAGTGGTTTATAGTATATTTCTTTTGAATAGCAATGTTGATCTAAAAATATTCTTTACCACATTTAGGCGATACGATTACACTATCAGTACGATTTGATAAAAGATAACTTATTAAAATTTTATAATGCTTATTTCAATCACGATTCTCTGGGGTCTTATGTAAATTAGGTGTTAATACTGTCTGCTTGTTTACATTAGTCGTAACGCTTTCGCTAACCACATCGCTTTTTTGAACAATGCCCCAAGATGCTCAAGATGCTTTACAGACTTTGAAACAGACTTGTTATGGTATTTTCAATTTTAATGATAAATACCGGCCTGAAGATCATACTTTGTGGTATATTCGATCAAAGTAACCTTATCCCTGAAATACGTTAATATTTTAAAAAGAAAGTGCAATGATGCATCCATCATGTATGCCTCGTTGTACTTGTTATAGATTTATACAATTATTTTGTTCTAGTTAAATAAAAATTACCAAAAATATGTTTAATACATGCATACAGTGTAAAACAATTATTAGCATTGTTAAATTAGATTAATGAAATGTATAATAATTGTTTATCTAAAGAAAAAAAAAATGTCAGTTTCTTTTTAAATGTTTAAATAACACCTTGCAACAGTGTTAAATAATAAAAGGTGATTCCTCAATGTGTCATTGTAATAAAGAAGAGTTTATTGCTGGTTTGTAGATGCAGAATATATTTTCTTTAACATATTTGTATCAAGTGAATAACATATGTTAGATGAATTTCACGAAATGGACCTGGTATAACGGCACCCACACAAATGAAACACACAACAACACATTCACATCAAATATCAACGCAACGTGTTGTTAATATAATAGTTGTGTTTTCATTTTCTCACAGTAAGTAAAGAATAAGCCATATTGTCAAAATGATGTACCAAGTTTAGACGACAGGGCTTTTTGTTCACATATATCAAAGTATACAATGAAGTCTTAATTTTGAGTAGAATATTCATCCTTTGATTCTCAAAATATATTTCTTTTCCGTATTATTTATTCCAACGATGTATCATTTTAACAATAAATAAATAAATTGATTCATATCATAATCCTGATACATGTTATTTTTCAAGGGCATATTCAAAAATAAAAAAACAAATAAAATTTGTTTAAGGGGGTCTTCTGTCTAGAGTGAAAATGTGTGTTAATTAAAAGTTCACGACAATGTTGTTGCAAATGAAGAGGCTTCTTCTCATTATGCTTTATCAATAGGTGTATTTACCTGCGTCCCTGTGGGTAGTTTTTAAGATTTCCTTTCCAGAGAATCTCTTTAATACGAGAGTACAAATCAGTCTTCATAAAACAATTGTTGTTAGAAATGAAATTGGAATTAACATTTCAGAAGACTAATGAACTAAAGACTTATAGAACGAATCGGTATAAAATTTAAAATTATTTCTCATCTATCTTGGTTTTGCACAACTGGGATCTTGCACTTTCTAACAATTGTTTGGTTACGAGGTCATTGAACGCTAGTTTATACCGAAACTCCAAAATCAGATCAAATTAAAGTTTATTTTATGTTAACCAGTTCACACATGATTCAATTGTGATGAAAAATACTTTTATTCTGATGTTTGAGTATCAGGTTATCAAAATAAAAATGTGGGTTTTTCATATCTTTTGTATCGAAGCGCAAAGCATCTTTGTTTAAATGTTGCTCCTTATGATCACAATCATTATCTAACCAATCAGAACTCTTTATACAACTATCAACATCAAGGCTACATTGTCGATTCAATCACAAATCGTAAAAATGCGGATAGTTGTTGTAAATCTATCTGAAACATCGTAAATTAGATCATTACAATTTTTCCCAAAATCCTTGAAAGCAGGAAACAGTGTAACTCTTATCTTCTGCCAAAAAATCAAGGTTAAATTAAATCAGTACAAAATCATAAAATATAAAATCATTCGTACCAATCTACATGTTACGGACTTTTTAATGAGATACTCACCACCCCATGTTTTCCGATAACTGTAGAGAACTTTGAAAGCTAATATTTATTTAAACGTCTGAATGTTATTCTTTATCATGAAGATTTCATGTATTTTGTGGTATCTTTTTATGTAATAAAGTTAAGCCCCCGTCTGTTTTAATAACTTTATTTTTTAATTCAGGATGAGATTATGTACGTTAAACACGATTTCAAGAACATTTTAAACATAAACGTTGTAGGGTGTTTTATAATAGTAAACCAAATATGCATGATACATTGATAATAATCGTCTGATAAATATTTCGTCAAATTGATATGCTTTATTGCTCTGATCTCTTAAAATTTACGAGTGATATTTGATTCATGAAACAAACTTATATTAATGATTATTCGAGGGATGTTAACGACATGGAACCGAATAGCCCTATGAAGATTAATAAACACTGACTCATTTTTTCTAATTGTTCACTAAACAAAGTTCTGTACATACAATAATTATACTTACTTTTGCAGAATATGTCAGATACGATACTTACACACACACGTTTTATAGAAACAAGAATGGAAGCAAAACTTTTAATATACATTTATCTTAAAGCTTCAAGTATTTCTTAATAAATGGCGAAAAATAAATACGAAAGATTGTCGTCTGATTCACGCTTCATATTTTTTTGAAATTTGTCAAGTTAGAAAATTAAGTTAGGTTGGTCATACATTTGAAATAGAATTTTGAGATGTGCAATATGTTATTTGAAATGCAGCTTTTACGTATTTAAATATAGAGACGTTAAATACAACCGCTGAAATGATGTTATATTTCACGGGGTGTATGAAAAACGGTTGTCAAACTAGTTTGCGTTTTCAAAATTGTATTACTAGATCATGTCAACTGAATTTGTTGCATATTTGGATAAAGTAAAAAAAATGCAACATCAAGTCGTCATTTTAAGGCCTAGTTTAAGCCTTCTATAAGTGACCCCCCCCCCCCCCCCGCCCAAAAAAAAAAAAAAAAAAAAAAAAAAAACAACTGTATAGTACCCAGCTTGTGTGTATTGATATTAATCTTTATTGCCTTGTGCTGTCTATTAGATCTCTGATCTGAGTATCCTGCTGTGCAGTTCAAGTTTTATTATAGAAATAGTCAACCCCTGAGCCAATAAACTATAAACAGGAAAACAGGCCCCTATTGTGACACTAGTGCATTTAACAGGGGATGCACAACAGGGGATCATCATGCCAAACATTCCTTAGACTAGGCCTGTAAAATCATACTGGGATTCCACATGTTTAATAAAATTATATGAACAATAAATCGTAAAATTTGAAATCAGGTCCCTCAAATCTGGAACAGCATGAGTTCAGGATAACACAAATCATTGGAGGAGGATATAACCGGGTTTTAGGTATTGTGTTTTGATTTAGACGGTTGTATTCCATTCGAACGGTTCTGATGGCAAAATCTGCTTATATCTACAACAGTCGAATACGACACTTTCGATTAGGCGACATCTTATTTATTAATACATGTCATTTGAATTTATAACTATTTTCTTTTCATGTCAATCTCTCAGAGTAGAAGTTGTTAAAACCTGACATTAACAGAGTATAATACGGACGTATTGGAGTTGAATACGGACTACCGTATTGTTCGATATGTACTGCGTATAGAGTTATGATGTGTTTATAAAATATATGATAACATGCTTTATCCCCTTCAAAATTTTGACATTGAAATAAAACAAATATATCAAGCCTTCAACATAAATGACGCAACGCCATTGGTCAAGGAATGGTCACGAGGTGACCCCATATTTTTCCATATCGGGTCACCGAATTTATATCGTTCCAAAATGGCGTCTATTTTCTGATTCCAATGAATATTCCGATGAATGAATGAAATATTTAAACATGTAAACAGGTTGTCGATGTATTATATGGGATATATTGGGCAAAGGAAACCTTATTCGCTCTCGCCCAATATGGTTTCCTTTGCCCAATATATCCCATATCGGGTCACCTACTAACCCCGTAACTTAAAATATTTTCAACAATTAATACTCTAATAGTGATTCTGGTATGCTGCCAGAACCAATTATTGATATCATGATGTGTATCAAAATGACAAGAGTCATCAGGTGAGCAATAACACGGCCGTTAAACAAAGGCAACCGCAAGATTGCTGGATCGTATCCATGTCAACATCAAACAGCAGGTCATAGATGCTCTATTATTTATTTGCTTGAGTTGGCGTGGAATAAATCTGCCATTCTAGCACTTTTTCAAAAAGGTTTATACACCAAATGTCACAATAAAAGTGTTATTTACCTCCAGCTGTCGCATTAAGTGCATAAGGTACATCAAAGGAATTTAATTATTTCGTGTATCACAATACAGACCTAGTGAATTCAAAGAACCGTTATATAAGTGCTCCTACCGACATAATATATAACATGATTCAGAAGCGTCAGTCTAGTTCACCTCACCAGAACAATAGAGCCATGCAAGGTTCAGACACCATTACTTCATGTTTATTGAGTTGATTACTACAATGTTCATTTTTAATATGATTCTAGTTTTCTTGCCAGAAATAATAATTTATATAATGATACCTATCAAAATGGCAAGAGTCATCAGGTAAGCAATAACACGATTGTTTTACAAAGGTCGACGCCAAGACGGTTGATAAGAAAACAAATAATTACCGTGTTCATGTCAACATAAAAAACCCGTCAAATCTGCTCTTCTGTATATGAGATTGAATACACAGAGTTGGAATATATGTCGAGTCGACATTGGAATCAAAATATAATTTAAATTAAACAAATGAACCGTTAGTAAAGTACTCTAATCGAACAAATAATGTAATTCAGAGGCGTGAGTCGAGTACTTCACTTCATGCAAGGTTCAGACGATATTTATTTATCACATGTTTATTAAGTTGATAGCTGCACCCACTATTGTTTTACATTGCTCGTCTTGACCGTTTTCAAGCAACTTTTAACAAACTTGATACAACGGATATTTTAACGTTTTTTTGCGTTATATGTCTGTACATTTTGTCTTAATATTCTATGGAATTCAAATCATTGAGATTCAAATGCGTTAATCATTTCCAGTTGCCAAATAAAGGAAATTAAATGTCAGCTTTGTATTAAGACAAAATAGCTTATAGTGTATGTATTGACGGGTGAGTCTAAATAAATTGAACTTCTTTCATGTCATCGAAACATGTTCGACTATTCAACGATAGCTTGTCTTATTTTATCCGTACTATACTAACTCCATATTATAATTTTATAATTGTAGAGTGAAAATCTCCGGAGTATACTGATAAATATATTGATAACGAAGGACTTATGTCTCTGGTCGTGTAATGAAATATGTATTATGTACTTTGTTGGGACTTCAGTATAATGACTTCTAGACATAAAAGTCAGGATCCATTTTAATAGTTTGGTTTGTATTAAGTTCATTATTCATTATTTCCTGCTGGTTGATTTGAACCACTCATTTGAAATTCTTAAAGCAAAATGTCTACATTACTCAACTGAACCGCAACAATATAATGATTTTTAATGATCTAAGTACCAAATGTTTACGAGCGTGCACATTAATCCTGTGTTCTGCACTGCACTATTCATTAGAAATGGCAATCGATAACACAATTCGTCTATCAAACAATAACCCTTTTTATCAGGATTAAAATCGTTCACGTGACGTATCTACAACATGTTAGGTGCCATTAATGCACAACAGCAATAATTAAAGGGGCTAGACACCAAATGATACAAATTCAAGAAAAAAAACGAATAATGTCGTAAACATAAAATTGAAATCGTTGTGCAAAACGCATTGAATATTTATGCGAAAAGCTACAGAAACAAGCCCAGTAGCAAAACGTTATTACTTACTGATGAATCAACTCGATATCTGCAGTGTTATTTAGGTCTCTTGACAGGCCACTGTATTTAAATCGTAACTATCTATGTTCATTAAGCTTCTCTCGATTCTGTTAACGGCAATGCCGTGGTATTGTTAAAGCCTTTTACTTTGAGATACAAAATATGCACTGTTGGTATAGAACTTGGCTAATTAATTGACCAACCGTAACTCGAAAACCAGGTAGACTTTAATTAAGCAAAATGCTGGAAAATTAACCAGTTAAACAGCCATTGCTACTATATTAAGACTGCTGGTTTTAATCAAGTTAAGGTATTTTTAAGTAAAGTAATCCATAATGAATTAAGTCTTCACGCCAATATGAGAGTAAAATACCACTTTAAAATAACGATTGTCCCAGATTTACTAATTGTTTATGCACAGTTTTTACAGAAATTGTCCGGTGCAAAGAGATATTCGTATGTTTACAATTGTAAACGTTAAATGAATTTTGGTGCCTGTTTGTCCATTCAGTGACGTTAATATCAGTTTAAAAACAACAACAATTTATAAAGTCAAAGATCTATCACTAGATGTTTCTCTTAAGGTATTATTTAATGGCCTTAAATCTCATAGGATATGTTGACTCTGACAGTTTCTTGTTAAAAGTATTCCAAATGATCCCTTGAATGTAAGTATGATTAAGACGTTGGAATGATGAAAGGAAATGTCCAAATAAACCCATACACACTACGAGAACTCAGTGCACTTAACTTAGCATAGACACATCGTAGGAACAATGCCAACTATGAAAAAGGTTATCACAATAGCAACAAAAACAACAGGCCGACTAATTTTGACGCTTTTTGTTCGGGCCTAACAATGGTTTACTTGAATGTCCATCGCAATACTCGAGAGACTCGATTCTTTCACAATGAATGTCCGGTCATGATGCTCTTCAGGGACGATTTTTCACCGCATTCCGACACGCTTAAAATGGCTAATGACGAGCAATATCGCATGTCTGCAACCTCAGGTAAATTCAGGTCAGATAAAGTGTATGTTTTCTTGTCTACTGTATACAATTGTGCAAAATCAAAGAAATATATCTATTAATTTACATCAAATGTTTTTAGTACATTGTTTTGACATTAAAATATGACCCAGATTTTTTGTGTCGTTATTTGTCCTCTTTTTTTATATCTCACAACAGTCCCTTTTCTGTATGCCATTCGACATAGAAATGGTGACGGTGGAAAGAAGTCCTACACCTCACTCGCTTGCATCTTGGCCGTTGGGATCACAAATGTTTCATTGTAATACCATATGAATAAAACGTTCTGTCAACGAGTATGTTTTCACAATCATTATTAGCTAAATGTATATTGAAAGAATCGATCCGTATTTAATACAGCCATACGTTTTTAAACAATACCGATAGTTTTCAATACATTTGATTGATTAAACGCTCTTAGAACCGTCACAGGACTACATATTACCAAGGCAGCTTCCATGATTATTGCGATCTTTCCAGCCTCTATGAAACTGGACGACTTCATTAATAGCGACAAATTATTGTGGAATAATGGTCGGTTGCGTTCATTGATCAATGTAATATCGAGTAAACACTAATGTCACGCGAAGAATATAATTATTGCTCAGATAGTTTCACCGAATTATTCTTCAATGATCAATAACTAGCAACCACTCGCTTCAAATTTTCTAAATAGTTGTCATTTATGTCTTTGCCTCTAAATATTCATTCCTAGACATCAATATGTATGTGAAAAACTACAGAAATAATATCAGTAGTCGAAACTTAAATGATAAAACATCATCCCCGTTCAATAACACATGGTCAACGCCAATGACATAGAACAAAAAACATCCATTCGCAAACCCGACACAGCGACCATCAACGCAAACTCCACAAACAACACATTTCATATGTACTATATAAAGTTTATCAAAAATTGTATGGGACCGCCTTTGATCGGAATTGAAATATAAATTTACAGGGGGTTTTACATATTCAGTGCATAAACACTTTCTTTGGTTTTTAGAATGCCGTACTAAAAAAATGCACAACAACCTAGTAAAGGAAGAGTGCATTACAAATGATTCTAGTTATCTGAATCAATACCAATCATTCACCAATCAATTCACGCATGATAATATATTCATTTGTTCTTCGTGCACACAATCCTAAGTTAGAATTATTAGTACAAACTATCATTTATTCTGAGACAGCTTATAACTAACGCCTTTGCATTTAAAGCTAAATATCAGAAGTAAAACGAGGTGTAATGAACACTCCAGCACGATGATGTTGTAAGTGCTTTGTTGGAATGTGTTCGCTGTACAGTACCACTGTTTGAATTGCTCCAAACACCTAATTATATACAAATACAACAAAAACTACAGGGAACGGTCCGGTAGTCAACAATTCATAAATAATTCATATTAAGAGGCATCAGGCAATGGCCCTAACAACGATGAACGAGGGACACAACCGTGCAAACAACAAATATAATTATACCAAACACGCATTTAGATAGCGTTATTAATACGTAATGGGATTAACACCTAGGCCAGTCAATGTAACCGAGCTCACAAGTATACAACTTCACAGGAGGTTTTAATCAGCCCTTTCCTCATCAACTGGAAGACTGGGGGATGAGTGATAAATGGTTTTGTGATGACAAAAAAGTGGACATTGTTAGCTCTTTCAATTATATAGAAATTGTATTTACTAGTGCTGGTTCATTTTTGCAAGCTTCAAAAACTTAAGATGGAAAGGGGTTGAGATTTCTCCACTCATTGATGGCGCTAGTTCGTAATATTTATATTTCAATATATATATATATATATATATAATGCTTAATATGTTTGGCGCATACGTATTATCAGTTCTTAAATATGATTCGGAAGTCTGGAGGTATATAAATTCCGACGTGGTAGAAAGAGTCCACATGAAGTTCTGTAAATGAGCATTAAATGCGAGGTAGTCTACCAAATCTTTGGCTCTGTACGGAGAGTTGGGCAGCTTCCCTTTGTTTATTGAAAGACATGTTAGAATGCTTAAGTCCTTCCTAAAACTGCATCCAGTGAAACAAGATATTTTTATTGTGTTCTTTTTATAATTATTCTTACACAGTCAGACACAAAAGTGTAGGTAACACTCAGCATGAACCTTGTTGTTGTATTAATTAACCGTGAATCAGTATACATCATATATATATATATATATATATATATATATATATAGAGAGAGAGAGAGAGAGAGAGAGAGAGAGAGAGAGAGAGAGATGTATATCTATATATCAAATAATCCATATTTTACCTGAATATTGATAAAATTATTGTTATTATTATACACATTTTTACAATATTTATGAAAAACTAATAACTTATCTATTAATATAACTTATGTCATAACTGTCACATTTTTTGTTTCTATACATATTGATGTGGCGATAAGCTTTTTTATGCTTAAGTCGAATAAAGTTTCTGTTCTGTTTTTTTTCTTCTGTTCTAATCAACGCACACCTGTCCCAACAGTCATTAATTAATTATTATATCAATAAAAAACGAACACGTTTTCAATTTACTAGTTTTCTCTTTAGCGGTTTAGTTGTAAATTGATAAAGTAATATATTCTTTTCACAATTTGTTACGGACAACCTGAATCTAATGCTGCTTATTTGCTGACGGAGGTTTGTTTTGAGTGCGAAATTTGAGATTTATTGACTAGCGCTACTTGTTCATCTATGCATATGGTTTGTACAGAATGATAAAACGTTTACGTGAACATAACAAATCTAAGAATGATGCAACCGCAAATTTTCTTCTTTTTTTTATTGATTTTAAAGATGCACTCTTACTCCCAGATAAGATTTACCACAATTAATAATATTATTTTATTATTCAAAAAAATAATCGAAAACAATGGTTCTTATGAAGGAAACCGAGTTTAATTTGAAATAAATCACCATAAATCACGGTATTTCTACTTTATGAGACCATATTAAATCACCAATTAAATTTTATTTTTTGCGCTTTCTGCTATTAAAAACACGGTTAAAATCTTGTTATCAGTAATTCAAAATTTCTGTAAGTGCATTATTTAGTAAGTAGTTAAAGGTTTATCAGTCATAATGGATGTCACTTTAATAGGAGTGTCACTTTAAAAATGACGAAAGATTATAAAGAATTGGGTTTTTTTATGTTTGATATCCGAAAAAGTAAAAAATTGTATAGACGTTATTTTCATGTGGATTTGCTTCGTACTGACTTTCAGCAAAATTACATTATTTTTCCCGAACAATGATTGCCTTATTGATTATTATGCTTTAGAGTTTGGTTAGTTTGTATTTCCTTATATTTAATAATTAATATTTAATATATAAATCGGGCATGTATATGAAAAATAACTGAAATCAGCACAATAACAGGTGACCCTAGGATAATTATTGAATTATAAATACAGTGGTCGAAATAAGCACAAGCCCTTCTCTTGTAAAATTATTTCTGGGCTTGCTCAAATTCTGGGTTTTATACAGGAGGGCTTGTTAACAATGTAATTCCAAGCAGTAGTATTAGTATGCGGGCTTGGTCATCCAAAAGACTAATTTTGATGACTGTAAATTATCATGTTTTATGTCTAAATGATAATAAACAATAATGTAATTGTAACTTGTTATGCAGTGGGTAACAAAAGCCAAAATACCTGGTTCAATATTCCGCTCTTCAAGTTTTGTATTCATCAATTAGATGTTCGCCTATCATAATCTTAGGACAGACTCTTAATGAGCGACACATAACCTCCCAAATCATAGGGCTTGGACTAGACATTATGAATGATATATGTTTAGGTACCACAGTGTATTGCTGACAATGAGTCATGCGTATGTTCGCTTGAAACGGTAAATATTTACTTCATTTATATAGTATTCACCTATTAAACCGTAAATATAATGCATCCATTTTCAAACAAAACAGATCACGGAAGCAACACTATTTAATTCATCGAAACAGGACTTTTTTTAATGCGGCGAAATAGCATTGCGATGTTATAAGGTGTAAGGCTTTTTGCTTAAAATAGGTTTCAGCATATAAAACTTCTCTTATGCTAGATACAGAAATCCCATTAAAATAACAAAACATGTTTAAAAACAGTATTATGTATGTGCTAAACCTGCATAAATGTTTTATAAATAGAGCGAGAACAAGCATGCAATACCCCAAATAGCTTCCTTGATGTGGATGGTATCCACTGCTACAGAGAAAATTAAACATATCTACTTGTTAGCACCTAATGATATATCCAAATATATTATGATGATATTTTAACATTTATTTTCATCGGTAACCTTAGAAAAAGAAATAATTTGAAAATAACAACGCCTTGTCAAATGCTTAAGTTTTTGTGCAATCTGTATATACAACGATATTGGGTCTAAAGTAACGCTGTCCGTCATATATTAACAAATATTATACTAGAGTCAACTCTCTATCACTGGAATTTTCTCTTATGATCACATTGGATTTCCTAACATCTTTGGACAAAGGACATGTTGACTCTGCAGTCGTATGGTATTTACACGTCAAGAGTTTTATAAAGGCCCGCTTAAAGGTTTTGTTGAACGTGGTGTAGATAATTGGGTTGATGGTGGAAGAAGCCCAACCAAGCCATGCGCATGTCGAGACCAGCGTCGGGTTAACGGGGCATGCGTCACAAAGCGCTGGGATAATATTCACTATAAAAAACGGTAACCATAACATCACAAATATCACAAACACAAGTCCCAATACTTTTGACGCCTTTTGCTCAGTTCTAACGGTGGTTTTGTCGTGTTTGTATCTGGCGAGACTCAAGAGACTCGAGGCTTTCACAATGAATGTCCGGGTCAAGGAAGATTTTCTCGAGCAATCATGCACATGGAATTTCGAGAATGACTCCTCTTCCTCCGATATATCAATATCACTGGAAGTTAACGTCTCTGTGGAATTGTTAACAGTATATAGCCGTGGAACATCTAAGAAACACGACTTTGATGGTTCTTTTACATTGAATGTTTTCCTTGTAACGTTCGCAGTGTATAATGACTCGCATGATACAGAATGTGGAATAATACTTGGTATTTGCTTGTATATATGACCAGGATTTGAATTATTATTTATCTTCTCTTTTTCAAATAGCTCATAACAGTCTTTATTAACGAGCCTGCAATCCGACAATGAATTGTGGCGGCGGACGGAAGTCTTACACCTCCGTATAATCGGTTTTCCCTCTTTTGCGTCTTGGCTGTTTGGATCACAAAGCTTTGACTGTTTTCGAAGAAGACGCACTGTTAACGTATATGTTATCACCATGATTATCAGAGGAATGAAGAAGGCTAGAATCGATCCGTATATTATAAAACCGTCGTTGTTCAAAAGACACTGATGATTGTTAAATATATTTGATTGATCAAGTGCTCCCAGAACTGTCACAGGACTAGATATAGCCACAGCGGCCACCCAGATTACCCCGATCTTTGCCACCACTACTGATTTAGACTTGTTTCTCGTCTTTAATGGTGAGCGTATTGCAAGATACCGCTGCACGGAGATGCTGCATAGGTGAAGAATTGATGACGTGCACATCAAAACGTCAGTGGTAATGTAAACATTGCATGCTTGTGCTGTGAAGCGCCAGTATCCTGAAAAATAAATTATAAAGACAATTAATGTGTTTGAATGACACAGGGCTGAAAATGTTATTATGTCATAAACACGTGTCGATGGTTAACGCTTTATAGTATTTTTATAACTGTAAAATAATTCGGGCTGACCATTCGCTGGCAAGGACATTGAGTAAGCTAATGTTATTGTTCAATGTCTTATCTCGAGGAATTTAACATACTCCAAAGATACCATTGACGAATGCGATCAATGTCTACTAAAGCTTATGGAAAAATGGTCGATCGATGTAAACTCGGGGACACTTGATATGATTATTCTGTGAATATGTTTAGCCAAACTATTTTTGAATTATCAATTATTAGCAATCTGTTAGATGACGCATTACTTAAACAAATAATTTCTAACAGTTCATTAATTCAAATGTCATTATATTATGATACATATGTATATCGGACAAATATACCTCTAAAATACACCACAACTACAAAATCAGTTGGGTAAAACATCAAATAGATATAATTCGTATGACATGGCATGATACACAGATTCATATAGTGTCAGATTTGTTTAGGGTTTGAATCCTTATGATATTATATTATATTAAAACGTGTGTGTGTGTGTGTGTGTGTGTGTGTGTGTGCGTGTGCGCGCGCGTGTGTGTATGTGTTGCATTCCCATGCCAAACCTCCTTGAAGTTTGACATGAATATTGCCAGCCCTTTAAATATGATGTTTGCAACAGTATTTGTCTAAAAATCCATAATATAAATAAGTTTTCTTGAATACCATCTTGACGTCAGTTCTTGTTTTAGAATAGTTTTATTACTTATCTGATCACTGAATTTTATTTCCGGTTTTTAAATACATGAAATTTTAACAAAACAATTATTTTTCACAAGAATGACTGCCAAGCTTCTGATAAAGGTAAATGTTGTCATTTATTTGTTCAAGTACAAATGTTCCGATCTTTAAGAATCCGATATGCATTTTCATTAAGTATTTAACTATGCTAAAGGTACTAACTGATAACAAGGAGGAAATTATCTCCTTTTATGGCCAAAACAAATGATAAATATCGAGAGAAAGTCGAGTTGAATATCCGTTCATGTGGTTCATAAAAACGAAATATATATCATTATAAATGTGATTCAGTAAAGTATATTTTGTCATAATCTCTTTTAAAAATATTTTGTTACAAAAATAATAAAAATATATGTTCTGTTTCAACTTAATGATTTCAAATACGTCAATATATATTTCGGTCACTTATTTTATCTAAGCTGATAAACAGAAATGACGACATGTTCCGTTATGAACGCGGGTAAGTTAACAGAACTATCACTATTTTTGCCGTTGAAATACATTTTTTGGCGTGATATATAGCTTTCAACGATTCATCACATGACAGTATCGCGAAAATTAAAAAGGTTGAAATATACTAATATATATATATTCATTTTATTTTAAGTTTCATCATGAATTTGAGGTAAAATTCAATTCCATTTACGGGCATCAGTAATATCTCGCAGCATGGAAAATCACAATTAAGTTCAAAGTTAAATTCAAATTTAAAATAAGTATATATGATATTCCTTGCTTCTGGTGAAGACATGAATATTAAGTCGTAAATGCAATTAAACATTTGTGGCCTGATTTTAAAGATGAATTAAATAATATATATCGTTTTCGTAGAAGGGAAACACGTCCATAAGGGCTCAAACGATTCGTTACACTTTGCTATCTTACTTCAATTTCATTTAAAGCAATCAACAACGTTAATAAACATGTTATGTTTAGTTACCATGTTTTCTTATAAACGAATGAGAAACAAATGCCGTTTATATCAAAACAAATTAACTGACCAGAATCTCATGATTTGTTTCCGAATAACCATTATTCTTTTTAATGAACATAAACTTTCAATCTTATCAGGAGTTATCGGAAGAACTCTGTGGTAATGACCTCATTACAACACAAATGTTCGAAAACACAATATCGCTATTGTACAAATATCAAAAATAGGTGGCAGTTGGTACCGACACATTCTATCAGAATTTGCTTTTATGTTATTCCTCAGAAGTTTTCAACTACAATTTTCTCATAAAGACTAAGTTTTACTTTCCGTAAATGCGATCATTTGTTTCTGTAAAAGAGATATTTCAAACCACAGTAAATGAAGACGCAAATATCTTAATGTTCTTGTTGTTGTTGGAAACCAGACTGAAACAATCTGTCTTACATTTTTTATTCCATTAACTATTTCAATATAGGTTAAATAGCAAAGGGGTGCTAATACGGAATTTGGAATGGGTTCCTGATTGTATTGAATAAGGAATTGGTGAATTATGGGCATGAGGAAGTACATATATATATGAATTGACAGTTACTGATTTGCTGAAACAAAGTGACACGCTGAAACATTTCTAGCCAGCCAAAAACGGTTTGAAAAACAACACGAATCTGCATTTTTTTAATAAAATCAAAGGACTGAAAGCTTAGTTATGAAATGACGCCATATTCAACATTATATTTTTTATGTGGAATTCATCATCAAAAACCAGAAGGCAAGTACTCTTCAAAGTATTTCCGTTTAATCCAGGGTCTAGATAAGATCCAAGCAATTGTTTAATAGATAATACAGTAGTAAAATGACACGTGTTTTCTATATAATATTTTACTTATAAACGCTATACAAAAAGTCTGATTCAATGCGTAATTTTATAAGTCCCCGTCTGATTCAATGATCTATGTGTGTTCGATTCAATCGGAGTCAAAATGTTATTTAAGAGAGTTCAGTCTGATCCAATGGTCTATGCAAGTAAGATTCAAACGGCTTTAATACGTTATTTAAGAGGGTTCATCCTGATTCAATGTGCCATGTAAGTTAGTTTCAATCTGCTTCAAAGTTGTTTTGCGTGAAAAAATGAAGATGTTATCATCTGAGCTGATAATATATATATAGAGAGAGTTTTTGCCAATACATAACTGTTCCTATTGTATTATATAACAACATTTTGCAATGTGGTGTTGAAAACTTTTGACAAACAACGTTAGTGTGGCACGAGAAAGTTTTGTGCACACATTGTTGCACAAAATGAGTGTTGAATTTTCTTGACATACTATTGTATGTCACTATACTATCGAATGTGTCTATTAGTGCAACATCTGTATAGCTAGAATAAACAATACTTTGTTTGCAAAAATGCGCTAACTTGGAGAGGTTATATAAGATTCCCAAATCTATTAGAGCAAATTCTGTAATTTCAATCAAATGGAAGTAGATATGGAGGTTGTCTTGAACATTTACATCGCATTAGTTAAAGGGTTTAATTCAGGTCTTAAATTAGCATCGAGGTCTTCGTTCAACCAAAATATTGTGAGCACTAAGGGTACTTTCTCATAGCATTTCCAACCGGATACAGAACGACATAGACTCGATAGTGATTATTTAAGCAAGCCTTCTCAATTGGGATTAATATAACTAGTTTCAACATTAAGCATATAAATACAAACATGCTGCCATCAAATCGTACAGAGAATGCACTTAGTTTTTATAATTTCCCATTAAAACATGTTCAGCGTTTTATTGTGTTCTATTCAGTATTGACTTTACTTTCAGTTTATCATTAAAGATTAAATGAAGTGACTCGGACATTTCATATGATATAATTAGATATCAACAATTTCTAAATTGAACGCAATTTTGAATGGATCCTATAAACGCAAACATCTGTAAACATATTATCTTACTACCAAGTGTTGTGTGAGTTTGCATAGCTAAAGAATGGTCTGAAGTTAAGGAGAATGTACAATCAAACAATAAAGCATTCGTACAAAAAGTAATAACCATTACTTTCAAGTATATGATATTTTAACTGACCATTCGACGGACCGACCATTATGTCGAGCAACATAGGTCTTATGCTGCACTGGCATTACTTGTTAAACTAATCGAAGGCTAGTATATACTACGTTTTATATTTGTTTGATAAATTGTAGAAAATAGTTCTGTATATGAACATTTGAAACAATATATTATTTGACTTTAATTGATTTGTTAATAATTATTAGTTCAAGTGTATTATATAGTAGCCATAATGTTTGACTTTAGTCTATTTGTTAATTATACATATTAGTTCTAGTATGTTTTTAAGTAACCATAATGTTTGACTTTAGTCTATTTGTTAATACATATTAGTTCTGGTATATTATATCGTAGCCATAATGTTTGTCTTTAGTCTTTTTGTTAATATATATAAGTTATAGTATATTATATAACATCCATTCGTATAATATAATATCAGCCACCTAAAAATAAATAACAGTTTAACCCACCAAAGAACTCGTTCAATATGCTCATAGGCATGACGAGAATGCATACAAGCAGATCTGTTACGGCCAGAGACAACAGGAAGTAATTGGTCACTGTTTGCAGACGCTTCTCCAACGATATTGCGAGGCACACCAGCACGTTTCCGGTAATCCCGAACACGACGACAAACCCGAGTAATAACACGCCCCAGTTGTAGCTCGCTCCGGGTGGTAGCAGCCGATCGTATAACGTAAGGTTCATTGTTCCACTCTCTGAAATAGGAGTATCCACGTTGGCCATGTAGTGAGCGTCGAGTGAATCAGTTATGTTGATAATCCAATGAAAACTAAGTAAGCCATTATTGCGTGTATAATTTTCTAGTTGTTTTTCTTAACAAATTTTCATACTTGCTGTTTGGTTTATTATTAAACTGAAGCGACGATTGTAAAGTAGCGAAGCTATTGCACGTTGAAATAAGAAATAGTTATGTATCCAAACTAATAAAATTCTACGATTTTACCGTTTTTAGAGTAAACTTGAATCCGGTTTCACATGCAAACATAATGTGTCGTCAGTTGAACATATGCTTCGATCTTATTGCCTTGCAACAGCTGGTATCGATAAAAGATGAAAATTCCTACAATTATTTCGCTGGTAAAGAGTAAATCCTACACAACTATCTTCAACTTTGGTCATGAAAGCTACCTTTCAATGCAATATTCCTATTGCGGTCGCTCGTTAGTGCGATTCCAAGTGGAGTATCAGATAATGCTCCAAGCCAACGATGTAAACATAATTATCAGGTAAATGGCAAACCATTGCAGTAAGCTCAATCCTAATAAAGTATCAAGTTTTTCACTTATTCATGAAAGCAGCCCATTGCAATTTATCCGTAGAAAAGTCTCTTCAGAGACGGCTTCTATAAGCGCTTAATGAGGACTGCATGTAATTTTGCCCCATACTTATTGGAGTGGTTTCCAATCAGCCCGCTCAAGTAGTCGACGACCAGATACAGCCACTCTACCTTGTGACGCTTCGATCGAACTCAAGATCACCGACAAGTGTTACATACTGCAATTAGTTCTTTGGCGCAGGTTTGTTGGTTATACTTTTATTTATTGATCCACTGTATTGAGAAGGCTGTTTTTATATTTTTTTGCACTTAAACTCGCAGCCTTATCAATTCGCAACACGTTTTCTTTGATATTATATAATGCAGTTTTTTTACGGCTTTAATTTATTAATGACATAGTGATAATAGAAATTTAACTAATATAAGTACTCCTGAAAGCATATATGTTATGTTTGTTATTGTTATTATAACATAAGAAAAGAAACTGTATATAACAGTTTATTTGTAAGTCATTCGTATACGTTTGCTATTATAACAAAGATGAAGGATTTGATTGTATACTTTCTGATTTGTGAGTTTTTCTTTAATATATAGGTGAAGACATTGTTTGTTTACTGTCTGATTTCTGAGTAGAAGCATGTGTTTACAATAAGTCAAAGGTAAAGAAATTGTTTGTTTACTGTTTGATTCGTGAGCATACGCATATGTTCGCTTCAATTCCATAGGTGAAGAAACTGTGTGTTTACTGTTTAATTTGTAAGTCATACGCATGTGTTTTGCTTTTATTCCATAGGTGAAGAAACTGTTTGTTTACTGTTTGATTTGAAGTCATACGCATGTGTTTTGCTTTTATTCCATAAGTGAAGACACCGTTTGTTTACTGTCTGATTCGTGAGTATACGCATGTGTTTGCTATAATTAAATAGGTGAAGAAACTGTTGTGTACTGTCTGATTCGTGAGTATACGCATGTGTTTGCTTTAATTCCATAGGTGAAGACTCTGTTTGCCTACTCTCTCTGATTCGTTAATCATACGTGTGTTTGCTATCATGACATAAGAAAAATTGTATGTTTAATATATCATTCGTTAATCATAAATTATTTTGTGCTATTGTAACATAGGAAAGTAAACTTTTTGAATACTGTCTAATTAGTGTCTGCTTTAAAACATAGGCAAAGAACTGTATGGACAATGTTTGATGTTTTTTGTCATACACATGTGTTTGTAAGTACAACGTAGGTGAAGAAACTCTTTGAATTATGCCTGATTTTTAATCATACGTATGCCATTACCACTGGATTTGTAATTGGACTTATGTAAAAATTGTTAAAGCGAAAATTAAGTTTTTAAACGTATTTTGAAAACCTATATCTCTATATTACCCAATTTGTTTATCACTGTAGAAGTGAATATGGCGTTTAGGAGGATTTTAATAAAGATTTAATTTAAGTTAGAATTTCTTCAAGATTTGGGAGTTAATTCGGTCTAAGGCCAAAACAGAGCCTGGTTTCGGTGACCGCTATTTGTTATGGACAAAGTTCAACAATTTTCATACCAATGAATAGAACACGGAGGGCAAATATATGAGGCAAAGTAAATGAAGTGTCAAATGAGGAAATTAACGCATACATGAACAAAATGAATAAATATTCAAAACTTTACTGATATTCTGTTTAACAATAACAAAGAAACTCAACCTACTCTATTTGTTCAGGTATGTCAATAAAGTTTTTTGACATTATCTAGAATCCGACTTTAACAATGTTATTAACCAAGAACTTTCTGTGTATTTCTTTCAAAACACAAGCAACTACATGCAAGCTATTTGTTTACCATGAAGAATTTGATTATCCCTTGGAAACTGTATGACTCTAAGGTATTTGTAGAAGAATTATTCATGACCACATTTTTTTTTTAGAAACAACACATTCCAATGACGTATATCTATATTTATCAGTAATTACGAACATTTACAGGAAACAGTTGTCGAACAATGCTTCCTTTCTATTGCACAGCTTTCAAATACTGCCAAAAGTAATTAAACCAACGGAATGGCTTGATTCAGGATACATAATTAAAATATTATTAACAGCTTTTGAAATAATATTTCTGATGAATTTTGTTGCTGTCTGCATTGAACAAACAAAATCATCAGACAATTGAATCAATCATTACTGGGCTATCAACGTGTAATGTTTTGTCTAGTTTTCTCTGTAAATAATTTGATTTGTTATTGGTAGTATTAAATAGGCATTGGTCAATTAATAAACATTTTGGTTAACGTTGACCCCCTCGAGCACTTGATTTTAAACCGTTGTCTGCTGAATGTCTTCTGGTTGAGGATGATTCGTTAAACTTATACATTTAGTTAGCAAAATTACTTAACAGTATAATAGTGATGTTTGCATTTCTGTGAGGACAAATAACAACCGAGGATCTTCACGCTTTTTGTTTATTAATTTTACGTAGATCGACTCTGACGATTGAAACAAGAAACATCTAATGACTCTGCGGCCGAGGTACCCACGCTCAATCATATGTAGATTGCTCAATCTGGTAGCCAGGGGAGAGTTTTAAGAATAGTAAGACATGTACAAGAAGGTTAATCGGCATTTAAAGCGTAAAACAATTACTCTGATTTAGTTTTTCCTATTTTTAGAGATTTCAGAATTGTTCTTACAAATGGATATAAATTCTTGACTAAGTATAAATGATCTTATTGTAATATTATTGGTATTTGCAGATGACATGATTATTCTAGGTAACACACATGAAGATGTTAATAAGCTGATATCTTTGCTTGAAATATAATGTGTTAAGTAGAGTCTTGATGTCAATATAAGTAAGACAACGTCTATGTTATTTCGCAATCGAGATGGCCTGAAACGAAACATATCCATACGAAAATAATAACCAAGATGTTGTAAATGATTTCAATTATTTTGGGTACCTTTTTAAATAACTCAGGTAAATTCGCACTGAACCGAGAACTACTCGTTGAGAACGACCTTACGGAACTTAATGTGTTATTATCTAACTGTAGTAAATACAGTATAAAGCCTAGCATTTTATGTCAATTATTTAATGCATTTGTTCGATGAATTATAAGATATGGGTTTGAGATTTGGGGATTTAGAAAATCAATATAATTGAAAAAATCTATTTAAAGTTTTGTAAAAGATTTCTAATTTTACGTATTAATACATGTAACTGAACAGTTTATGTAAAATTAGGACGTTATCCATAGTTTGTATCACGTTATATTAGAAAAATAAAAGGTATAAAGTTGCAAGCACTGTCAATGTTATACTTAAGGAAATATAATATGCCTGTTGCTGATTGCGAAAATGGAAAGCGCAAAATGGGTTGCTAATGTTAAAGATCTGTTTAGTAAACATGGTTATACATATGTTTTCAATAATCCATCGGTGTATGATGTAAACACATTTGATAGCATATTTAGATAAACATAAATAGACACTTTTAGGCAAATATGATGTAATGACACAGCAACAAGCGGAGTGATAAAAATTGTATGATAAAATTAAAGATACATTAGACTAAGAGCAATAATCAACTCAACTCAATATTCTTTTATTATATCACAGTTTACATTAAAGGAAAAGCATGTGAAAACTCAATATATATATATTATTATTTACGTGGACTTTTTTAATAATTCAAATATCATTTCACATAGAACGTAGAAACTTCACATTCAATACATATAACATATCTTATATAATTCCTGCAATTTTCAGAGCAAATTATTGAATTTTCGCTAAATTACAATCATATTACGACATATGGTTGAACCCGACCGGCGCAGTCCAGTGACGTCAATGACGCTGCGCTCATAAAGCGTCATATTTTTTTAGTTTACCAACCAACACTGACGCATAGTCAACTTCATATATTATGATAAACATAAATAAATAGAAAAATAAATAAATAATATTAATATAATTTTTTTTTAATTATTTAAAAAAATAACGCCGTTTCAAAGTAACCCCGTTCATTAATTGTTCACCTTCCTGTGCAAATCTTTGCAGTCTTTGAATAACGCATACGTTTTTCTCTCTCGTCCTTTCATAGCAAATGAGGGACCCATCTTGCAAACTTTTCGCACGCCTTAATCTTCTCTTAAAACCCTTTGGACTTCCGTACCCTGCCCCGACTATGCTTGCTACGACGTGCTGTCAAACGGCGATCCCCTCTGATGACGTTCTTCACCAACGTCGAAAAACGTCGTGCCTCTTGTCTTTTTCTGTCCCTTTTCCTTATCGTCTTCTATGAAATATCATTGTTCTCTTAAACGTTAATGCCAGTTAAATACTAATGAACGGCACATGTTGCTTCATTTCCACCTCGGCCATCATTATCATAATCTGTGTCTTCCCCAATTTAACGCAAATCTTCATAGTCTCGCGCTTATTCAAAGTCCAATGACGCTATGTTGTATCCCAGACTGTGCTTGTAATCAAGTCAGAATATTACGACTTTTAAACGGAAATGACGTCAGAAATTTAAAAAGTATATTCGTATGAAGTCAGCGTTTAATATGACGTAATTTGGCGGAATTTCATAGAAAAACATGGAAGAAAAGCATGTTGTAAGAGATACATAAAACGTTTGTGAACGTTCATTTTAGACGGTGTGCCGACCGTCCGTTCCTGTTATCTAAGAACCCGTAATTTTTCAATACTCATAAATTTTACAGATCTAAATTTCATACCGTCTATGCAGAATACTTCAAATAAGATATGCATGAATTTTAAAATGATTTGGATGAAAAATATAGAAAATATGTAAGAAGTCCACGTAATTCTGGATCACCCCTCGTATATATATATATATATATATATATATATATATATATATATATATATATATATATATATATATATATATATATATATATATATATCTACTACAGATATTAAGGTGACCATATATATATTAATCTAGGCATTATGGGGACCGCTGGATTAAGGCGACAAAAAATGGTCTCCTTAATATTTTCAGTCCAGATTTGATGTATCAAATGTCAATAAAAATGTCCATTGATAGTAAGTTGATAAGCTTGAATGTTTATTTACGAGATCATTTCATTGTTTTAAATCTTATTATCTTTTAATATCAAAAAAAATATTCTTAAACTTTTGTGTGTGTATATTTGTGTATCCATAAAAATAGCTATTAAGGCGACCAGGGAAAAAATCATAATTTTGGTCAAAAATAGCTATATACTAAGCATTTTTTATTTGTTTTACTTTATTTAAAGCCTATTGTATATTATCCCGAAGTTTCATTCCATAAAAAACAGAAATAAGGAAATTCGATATTTCGTGTACCATCAGCGTCCAAATTTTCAAGTATACAGAAATTTAACTTTCCGGAATATAACGGAAATTTTCGGGTATCTCCGTGGTACCATCTCCGTGCAATTATGCAGTATGGCGTTCATCTCTTACGGAAAGAGAATGGTAACTTGGTAAGTGTTTAAAATACATATTCAACGTTTTTTTCGTTTATTTTTATGACTTTTGTACAGTAGTATAAATCGTCCACCCTTTGGATGAAAAGCAAATGATTTATCCGGATTTTGTTCATCCGAAACTAAATCACTAGTATCAACATCCGGTGTAATTTTTGCTTGTATTTTGGAGAAACTCGATTGATTTCTAGCAAACTTGGTTTACCACTACATCGTCGCTTATTATTATTTGGTATGTTCCAATCTAAAAAGGGATTTGCTCCCTTAACATCTCAGATTTTAATAAATAAAAGACGAAATGATACAAATGCCTTACATTATTTCATTCAGTAAAGAGCATGCAATGGCATAGTAGTTGGATTAGATAATCTGACAGCGGTGCTGGACGTCAGGAGTTCAAATATTGTTGTGAGTTCAATGTTCCAAAAGAATACCTTTGGAATACACAATTATCTATAAAAATGGCAGAGCGAATTGCCCATATTGTAGTAATGTCTTAGATCCAGCTTGGATAACTTGGACACAGTAAGCGGTTCACACCAAGGGAAATTCTCAGATTAAACAGCGCTTATGAACTTGAACATTACATTTTTCATTGAGACAAAGAAAAAACACTATTGCTGATCTTCTGAAAACAAATCTTGGATTTATACTAATCACCACCAAAAATTTAATTTTAATCACACAATGTAAACAACTGCTCCACAGATCTTATCTGTATGTTTAGGGTTTTTAAAATTTAGCAGTTAAATATAGATTAGCATACTGGTAGGTCTGGTTGGTCTGTTGCTTTAGATGCTAAGTAAACATAATGTCAGTGATTTCATCACTATTTCTATTAAAATATCAGTTTTCTTCTTCAGAGCTTCTCACATTTGCACCATTTTTTTACCATTTGAATCATAAAAAGATAACAAACAAAGCACGGATGGAACATTTGAAAATACAATTCAGTTGGTTTCTATTTTCATGCTCATTTTTGCTTAAAATTATTCTGCTTGAATGTGATTTATGTTGCTTAAATTTGAACTTAACTCTTTGTGAATATTTAAGGAATGTAAGGGGTCAGATTTCAGATTGCTCATTATTTCTGGAACACTAAATACTTTATTTGATTGTGTACACTGCACTTTCTTGTTAAGCATTCATCCAAATCATTTGGGTAAATATTGGCAGAAAAACTGCTTTTAGATTTATACTGGTCATCAAAACCGGCACTGACAAAACATAAGATGTGTTTAATTAATGTGCGGGAAAGAGGTTTAAAGGTGTCCGCCCACAACAAAATGCTTGCGGGTCATAGAACTCCTTCAATTAGTTCTTGAAAAAAAATGATTCTCTCAGGTAGCGTTTGATTATGTGTACATTGTATCCTTGTATGTATTTTCAAGTGTACACATGATTTATATAAGGTTTGTACAATTTTAGTTTTATTTAAATTTTAAAATTTTGACATTTTTTTTAAGATTTGCCTGCCCCTGTCTAAACACTTAAATTCTTGGTCTTTGGACTATTGTCTGCAACTTCAAAACACACTTTTTGGAACAGGACACATTTTTCTGATATTTTATCCAGTTTGACTGCAATATAAGTTGTATTTATCAATCAAGTAAAAAATGACATTTATTTTTCCATAATTACCTGGTAGTTATTTGTTAATTTGTTTTAATTCATGGATAGGTTTATTGCGAGTGTCATGGAAAGCTGGAACTTTTCAGTACACAACATGCAAACTGAGAATGAACTGTGTGTGCCGGCTTTGTGAACAAAAACGCAAGGCGGCTATGGTAAGTTGCGTCAAGATATATCCTTGGGACCCCCCCCCCCCCCCCCCCCCTGGACACGCAATACAATTCGTGTTTCGCTGATCTGTTGGCTGGGATCAGATCATCCATTTGGGGATTTAGATATGTTACCCCAGCCAACAGGCTGCATGTTTAATTTAACTCAATACTAAGCTTTGTTTTAGTGCGAACATCAACATGTTTATCTAATTGCAGTTGCTGCTTGGGACAATAAAGTTAAGTCAGCAACCGTCTACCAGACTGCAAGATTCATCTCTTCCAAAGGATGTCGTACCTTTCTAGGTGGGTGTGCATTGATTGATTGATTGATTGATTGTGAGTTTGTGTAAATGAATAACTGTGAAACCATAACCAAATGTTGGGCTGTAAAGGTGTGTATGTGCATGTTTCACATATTCTCCATCCTTTTGGCATACTGGACCGTCATCAGACACTCTGCCATGAATGTTAGAGAGTTTAAAGCTATTTCTTATTTTCCTGTGTAACTATATTGATGTTAGATTAAATTTACGCCGCCGTGTTACTGAGTAACAATTTGAAATTGGGCCAAAATCATCAAGCTAGAGCTTTGCATAATCTTTTTCAAACTTCTGCAAGATTTCTGCCCTTGACAATATTTGCTCGCAGCCCCCCTTAAAGTTGCACTTCGTTCAGTATTTGAAAGCTTACGGATACACTTTTTTGTTAATTTGAGATCTTAATGTGGCTACTTCTAAGTAAATAGATGCTCAAAGTAACTAGGATGCTCTGGGTGTTCACTGGGTGACAAAGGCTACACAGTATTGGTTGTTTCTTTTTTCTGAAAAGATGTTTCTAGTGAATTGCCCAGTTGCAGTGGTTTTGACGCCACAGAACCAGCATAGCTCCATGACAGATATATATGTTTTCGTCATTGATGTCAGTACTGCTGTATTGGAGGCCTCACAATTTCTGTGTGGAAATGTCATCTGATACACTCATAACGGCGTATTTCTAGCATAGCTTTCATAAGTGCATGGCCATTCTATGTCATTTTCAGATACACTGTGTTTTGTGTGGATAAGAAATGCAGAGTGGTACCACCAATCACCTAAGCCACCATTCCCCTAACAGACAATAGGCTCATGGGGACAGTTCCTGCAATTTACAGTAAAGTTCTCAATTGTAGCCCTACGAACTTAAGGTAAGCGATAAATCTGGATTTCAAGATATCTCTGTACTCACTGTAAGTTTATACTTCATTTGAACAAAACATAGGGCCGAATTCAGAACAATCACTCTCACTCACACTCAATGAGTTAATCCTCTGTAATCACATAACGGTCGAGATATTTTCGAGTGAAAGGTATATCCGTATTCACAGGTGTGAGTGAGACTCAAGTGTTTTGCGTGAGTGGGACATTTGTGAGTGCTCGGCTAGGCCACATGAACCGCCCTCGAGGATTGGTTGTGAATAGGAATTGAATGAGTGTATGTGAAAAAAGTACATGGCAAGTAGAAAAGATGAAATATATCAAATATTTGGAACAAATAAGGGACATGCTCGTTCCCAGACAATATTTAAGAGACCGGGATAATCCATTGAAGTACATGTTCATTCAATAATGTGGCCATCTATAAACAAAACAAATTCAAAAGGATGCGCCTATCATATATTTGTTTTGTCTCGCAATGATCTTGAACCCCCAGCAATGTTGATGTTTGCAATTCATCAATGGCTGCAAAGACAGGCAGCTAAAGGTACGTGAAGTTAGCATTCCTAGCGGCATGAAGTTAGCGGCCTAGCGGCGTGAGGTTGACGGACTAGCGGCCTAAATTTGTTATCTATTTCAAGGTTCAATGGTTTAAATGGAAAATAAGATAAATCAATGTTTTTAGTCGTACATTAGCGGCCTTAAATTGTTTTCTACTTCAGCGCATTTTTATATGAGTTTTCTTCTAAAACAATGCTAAAATAATTGTTTTCCTATGCAAAATACATCACGCTTGAGCGGTCTTGCGGCGTGAACTTGGCGGCCTGGTGGCCTAGCGGCCTAAAAATCCCCAAAACTCATCCAGCAGCCCATGAAAAGGGGGAAATGCTGATATTCGCTAAAGGATGTTGATTTATGAAAAGGACATTTAATTTATCATTGTTTTAGAAAAGAACGCATATAAAATGCTTTGGAATAGAAAACAATTTTAGGCCGCTAGTCACATGAGGCGGCTAGGCCGCCAGGCCGCTAACTTGACGCCGCTAGGCCATTTCATAGCGTGGTAAGGGAATTGATATGTATTTTCCAGCCTACATTCAGCTGGATTATTATTACTATTATTGCTATTACTATTATTATTATTATTATTATTATTATTATTATTATGATTATTATTATTATTATTATTTTCATCATCATCAGCAGCAGCACCACCAACACCAGCAGCAGCACCACCAACACCAACACCACCATATCATCATCAACATCATCATTATTATTATTATTATCGTCATCTTCATCCATTTTCCCCTACATTTCTTGAGTTGTTTTTCACTCCGAGGTGTTATTTCCCCATAAGAAGTAGATTCATTCGCTAATTCTATCCATCTGCTATTTTTTCAACTTCCATTTTTTCAACTTCCATATATTATTTTCAAACGCCCAAGACCGCTTTATGTAGAATACAAAAACAAGATTATATATGAATACATATTAAGTGATATAATGGAAAACGGCTACATATTTAAAACAGCAACAACAATGACAACAAAAAACATGCATTTAAACGTATTTTGCAACAGTTATTTACAACCCAAAACGTTTATTTTTATTAACCAATTGTTTTAAAATGAAAATATCAGTTTTAGAATAACACTTATTATCATTTGTTTGTTGCCATAACTAACAATAAGGTACTCAAATCTCAAATAAACATATGTTTACAATGTATAATGTAAACATCACCATAGTCAAACAGATAATCCGATATGATCATGTAAACATACGTGTATAATTATATACTGTATTGCTCACTTGATGAAGTGGAGTGTTAGCGAGGCGTGTGAATACGAACAGATCACTTGAGTGTCACTGCCCATATTCCACTCAAGTGATCATTTGAGTGTCCCTTACGGGAATGTGGTTGGAGTGTGAGTGAGAGTGGATGTTCTGAATTCGGCCCTTACAATTTCAGCATCAAAATCCAGGTTTAGATCCCAGACCGAACTTTGTCTCCTTCATTAAACTTAATTTCAGATGTTCTATAAGCCACATACATGTTCACTACTTATGACGGATAAGAACTTTCGCAAATTGATTATAAATGCGTTTTCCCAGATTTACACCCTCCTCTTGCAGATACTGCCGATGGTGAAGCTTGGGTGCACCGGGCCGGTTTTCCAGCCGTGTGGAATCTCCAGCTGAACTGGGGCCGGGAATTATATAAGACTCCTTAGCAGCATGGTGAGCTTTTGCGTATTTATTTCCAGGCTCATATACCCGGCCAGACTTCTGCGTATAATCTTTCCTGTCGTCATTTTTTTAAATAACGTATCTCAAGTCTTTCAATGAAATCACAACTGTGACACCTTTGGAGACTAGATTTAAATTAAGGAACCATTATGTGTAGAAAGCCTTTTGGGTGATTTAAAATCAAATTAGTAAACAGGATTCTCATGGTTCATGGTTTATAATTGGTCTTGTGGACCTTTCATTCTTTACTTTGGTAACAGCCGCTTAAGTATGTAAGAAGGGGGGGGGGGGTACAGATGTGATAGTAAACAGTGTTTAATAAGGTATATTTGTTTTTATTTTATCACCAGTTTGAAGGTAATGATTTTGTTAAATCAGGGTTAAGTAACAAGTTTAACACAAACACTGTAACATGTTCTTTATTTCAAATAAATCTATAAATTATCTCTGGAGAATTTAGTCTGATCTCCATTTCTCAGAAAATGTAGCTGTCTAAGTGCCTATTCCATCAATGAGTATCACTGTCTTTAAATTGCTGTTGCGGTACAGTTTAAATAGCAAAAGTTTTATGGCCCTGCTTGTTTGCAACTCCTCATTCATTTTTGTACAGCGAGAAAAGTAAGGGAATTCTAGAGATTTACTAGAATTATGGATTGTTTTTCTTGAGTTACACAGTACATAAGGAGGAATAAGTGTGTACACAACTCCTCATTTTATTCCTGTTTATTATTTATATATGTAACATAGATGTGTACAAGACTTAGAAACATGACATAAAAGAGCTCACTTTGATAAATTTTCTCAAAAAAAGATATCTTTACTGTTAAAGTAAGAACTTTTACTGCATAGTAAGTAATGTCTTCTGCTCATCTTTATGACATCATTACATGGAATGGAAACTTCCCAAGATACATTTCCACATGGGGCAGCTCATTTATATATATTGCTGATGGATTGTTTAGAAAGGGACAGTTTTAATTGGACAAAATGTTTTAATCGCCATTTTACAGAGTGCCAGCCAGTCATTGCTGTTCTTGCATTGCTGAGGAGGACAGTCCTGCCAACATAACAGTTTGTTCAATAACAGGTAAAAAACTGGTCTCACTTTACATTTTCAACCACTGCCAGATAATATAATCTTATATAATGATAACTCCTTCTTCACAACTGGTGTTAAATATATAATGATTAAACAAACAGTAAAATGAAAATTATGCTCTTTAAACTCAGAACCATTATTGACTTGTCAGATGCTACTGGTAAATGAACTGGTCTTGATGTCCTTTTCTTGAGATAATAACTATTTGCATATTACCCCGGTACTACTATTGTACATTCAATAGAAAATCGTCTTGTTTGTATTGTTAAATGGCTTTATAATGTTCCCCACTTCCTGATTCTTGAAAATTACGTGAACAAATGACAATCCTACTACCATTTAAAGTTTGATTAAATTTCGGACAAATGTGTTTGTTTTAATTTGCCTTCTGCTTAAGGTAAGGGTATATATACTGGGCAAGAAGTGCTGAATTTCATCGTGAATGACAGTGATTATCCATAGTTTGAATTTGGTTCGGACATGTTTGACGGGAATTCAAAGACATTTTTTTGTCATCATTTACATTGGTTCATTCTAAGATAAAAAATATAACCTTTTTCAAAATGTTTAATCTGTGAGAGTGCAGCTTTAATAGACCTGTAAAGACTTGTCGATGTGAAACTAAACTCTCAATCAAACTTTGGTAAAAGATCAAATGCGGGGCTCCGTGTGCGGCATAGACTGTGTTAATTTTTATTTAATATGATGAAGAGCTAGTTAAGTTATTTTTGTTAAAAGTCTTCATTTGAAGCAAAATATGTTTCAATACCCTGTATGAATTTTCTTCACTGGATATTGATTTATAAAAAACATTGCTCCAGGGTGCGGAGCTATTTTTTGCTATATGTCTATATGGAAAAATCTTCTCCTCAGAAGTCAACTTTGTTCCCCAATGTGCAAGGCACAATCGGTGAAAATAATTTCAATAAAAGTCACTGATTATTATTATTGTTATTATTATTAATAAACTTTTACTATTTCAGGAGACAAACAGAAACACAGAGGTGCTATACATTCTGATGGAAAAACAAAAGCATCTCCCATCATTTTGGCGTGGCTCAGATCAAGAGGAGAATTTTAAGAAAGGTAATAACTGAGTGACTAAGAACATGCAAGTTGCACTGGTTAGAGTGTAAGACCCATCTGCCTTCATAAGAATTGATAATCATCACTGTATTAAATCAAGAAATTGAAACGTAAGTGTCTTGTCTTTTGCAGTGTTTTTGAAATATAATATAATTTAAAAAAAACTAAATTATTATTTAATATGATTGTGAATGTGTGATGTTTTCTTCTGATCATTCACTCTCAAAAACCAGATACTAAAAACATATTTGTAGATTTTTTTGTTTTACTTGTAAATATAGTTTTAAGGTTGTATTTTAAGGCAAAGCCTTTTATTCTGCTCAATACAAACTTAAATATTGTAAGAGTTATGGCCCTTTGTAATTTTTTAAACAAATACATTTTTTATGTTTTTGTAAGCCCATTATTAAGGGACTTTTAATATTTTCACCAGCTGCATAATAAAGTCAGACCAAAAGTGTTCAGTAAGTGTCCAAACAATAACTAAGTTAGAATCCTTTCTCAAATCAAGTGAGCGATATAGGGCCATCTCTGTGTTTGTCTGACTAATAAACAATAATCAATCTTTGAGTTAAATTGACAAATATTGTTGTAGAATGTTTTGTGAAGACATACAATTGGATTACTTTTGTGTCAATAGGATTAAGGTTTCTGCACATAAAAATTATTTAGAATTGCATTTGGGTCAGTCGGTTCACGTTCAATATTACTTGCAGTATAAGTGGAAGCAGTGACTTAAAATTAATTACCAAACAGTTTCTGCTCAATTGCTTTGAGTTAACATACGAGTTATGAAACTTGGAATACTAGTTCTTGGTGGCATAAATGAAAGACCTTGTTTTGTCACATTGACTTGTAATCAAGCACTAACTTCCTCTAAATTCTCTTCAGGTGATGGTTGGGCACACACAAGAAGACATAGATCACAGGTGTCTAGCCATATGAGTAGATAGGAGTGTCACACTCTGCCAAACTTACTTCATCAGACGAGCAGAAAGCTTCTCAAGATCCCGCACTGCACACTAAGACATAGTCTTTGACTACAACAAGGTGATGAAAGTACAGAGGTCCAATTGAAATCAATTCTGTGCTGCTGTCATTTCTTCATTCTGGAAGTCGATGGACATGATTTATTATGGCATCAAGTGTGCAGTTTGCCGACTATCAGCAGTCTTGTTCACCAGCTGTGCAACTTGAGCTGGTAGCTTTATTGCTTAAAGCCACTGCATAAGAGGGGGAAGGTGCAGGCTCATCAAAAAGTCTCAAAAGTTGAAACTAGGAAAAGAAGTTTATCAAGAGTGTGAATCTATTTTGAAAACAATCGTTACAATGATTTGGTTTCCTTTGAAACTTCATACATACTATGAATTGAGATGCTTAAATAAAAAACCGCTATTCAAATATCAGGAAACTGCCTTTTTCATACTAAAGGGTAAATGATGTCGCCATTTCCTGTATGTATTTAAATAAGATATGTCTCCACAATTAATATTTTTAGGGAATTTTCAACCTAATGAATGAGATTAAATTGTACAGCGTTATATGAGGTTAATATGTTTTCTCATTCTTTAAAATTGGTGAAAAATTTTCAGAAGATAATTAGACCAGTATCCATTACTGCAATCATACAATCAAATATACAGGGACAAGCCCACTGGGCATATAATATAATTAAACCCTGTTTAGGGGCACAAGGCAAACAGAGTTACTTTCAAACAATAAAGCTGCACTCTCACACTTTGGATGTTTTGACAACTTTTTTCATTTTATGTCTTGGATTGGAACCATCCAATTTTTGCGAACAATTAAATCCCAGATTTTTCTATTTAAGTTAAAACATTGATATTTTTATGCACTTTTCTTAAACCGTTAGTAACATTAATTTTCGAACGGAAATATGAAATCTGCGATCTGATCTTTTGTCAGCAATCTTTTATCATTGGTTTGCAGATAAATACGCAAAAACTTGCTCATTCGAAGACAAAAAAAGTTGTGGAAATGGTATATCTGTGAGGCTGCAGCTCTAAATGTTTAATTGCTTGATTTTACTACTGTATTAGAAATTACAGGGATTGGGGTATATTTTTAGTGTTTTTATTGCTTGTTTTTGATTCATACAGTCATACTTTATACTTCAGGGCACAACTTACAAATAAACAAAACTGGAAAATGGTCATATCAAAAGGTCAAAGATAATGCAAGTTGAACAATCATATTGTTCATGGCTTGTATTTTTGGTATATTTTGTTGCATATGCTATAGAAAAGTTGAAAGTTAAAAATAAATTCATAGTTGAAATGATGGCTTTGAATGATATTGTCAGATGAGAAACGGCACTATTAAGAAATAGGTATAATGGTACTTTATTTATCTTAATCAATTTTAAATATTATGAAAATTATTATCTTATTTTGTACATGAGACCTTTTAAACAGTTATTGACAATATAACAATGTGTATATGAAGCTTTAGATCAAAACTTAAAGCTGCACTTTCACAGATTGTCAGTTTAGACACAAAATTGTCTCAAAATCGGCTGATTTGGTTATCATTCCTTTAATTCAGTCATATTAGATAATTCACAATAGAACCAATCAAAAATGTTTGGTAAAACTGCCGAAAAAGTAATTTACATTAAATTGTTTGTATGCTTTTAGTCATTGTTTGTAATGCTTTTAGTCATAAAACATCATTTTTTTAACATAAATATGATGAACTGCAATCTGATCTTTTTTCAGCAGTCTTATATCACTTAAAATTGGGTCTAGACATTTCTGCAAAAAATACTCCATTTATTGACAAACAATAAAAGAGTACCGGTAGTCAAAACGATCATTCGGTGAGATTGCAGCTTTAAATACACCTTTTAAGACCGCCGTAAAATTCCAATGGTTTGCCTAAATCTTTAAAGCTAGCATACTGTTTAATTGACAACCATACTTATTGTTTAAAATATGTCATGATATCTTTGTACAATGTGTTTATATAATTCATTAAAGAAGTCAAAACAAATTTGTTTACCTCGTAATTTGTTATCTGTTAATTAAATAACTCAGACAAAAATGGGAACGTCAGTGCTAGTTCTTTTACTATTAACATCCCATGAAGTTTCTATTGGTGTAGCAGCAAGGAGGTGTTACATTAATTATGCATCATTTAAACCAAATTATACATTCATATGCACATCATACAGGCGTGTAGCCGCCTATACGTGAATACGCGGCTGAATCCACATGATTCTGACAAAAAAATCAACCAAAGTTGCAGTATGCGAACTTGACTACATGAATCTAAAACTGGTTATTTTCCAGTACTAAATAATGCACTAGATTGCACCATGGTTTTCAAAATTTTCTGAGGGGGCACGCCCCTGAACCCCCCAGCACATGAATTCACATGAATAGAGGGGTAGCTACGCCCCTGACATAATTGAAACCACAGTGTGGCTAAACAACACTTGTATGTTTATCATACGCAGTGATCTCCCATGGAAATGCAATCGTCAAAGAATCTGAAGGGGCTGTTTATATGGACTAGATTTGAAATGCACCAAGTGTTTAAAAAAGTTGATTTCAGTCACGAAGGGAATCAACCATACCCCACACTTGTTGGAGTAAGATGAAATGTCCACTTTCCGCGAGAAAGAAAGTACATTGAAAATGGTCATTTGATTTAATTGACTTTATCTTTTTATAAATATGTTGCAATACATAAAATACGTTATTTGTTATAATTGTTTACCCATGTTGAATTTTATTTGGCAAATTTATAAGAGATTTAAATATTAAGAAACTCAGCCGCTAAAGAGCATATGATTATGACATACTTTTTTTTAAATCTTTCGAACATGAGTTTCTGAGTGAATATAAGCGAAGCGTTAAGTGTTTTGAAATTGCATCTTTTACTTGGATTTTATAGATTGTTATTACGAAATAAAGTATGGCGAATCAAACGAAGTGTTAAAGCCAAGCTATTGATGGCTGAAACCCTTCAATAAATGTTGATATGTGCTAAAATATAGTCTTTGAAGTCCAAAATTTTGACATGCGTTACTAACCCGATTCAACAAAAGGCTGTTGCACAATCAGTTGATTGACATAATCACGTGATAAACTAATAACTTCCATTAAGGTTAAAATATTCAACACCTTAGTATGAGTCCCTGTGGGCGAGTGGATAAGCGATCCGTTTTTTATTCTATGTGTTATCTGCACCCCCATGTGCTTGCTCCCAACTTGAACAAGATAAATTTTTAATACTTTAATCGGTTTTTTTAAAAATGCAATTGAAGTATAAAAGAAAATCAACCTGGTTCCTATTATTTCTGCAATTTCAGTACCAAGGAGTAAAATAAATATACATGTAAGTGTTTTCAGATGCATTACGAGGAAAAATATGTTTGGTGCCAAAACATGAGAGAGTCTCTTTAAACGGAAAAGTTTTGGCAGTTACTCAGTCAGTCAGATGATGATAAATATAATGCATAGCATCATCGCTCTGGAGTACGAGAACGTTGTATACAGAGTATGTTTTTACTGAACATGCGTCTGTTTATTTTGATGCCATAAAAGGTTTAAACTGTTTAAAGGAACTATAACATTATGAAACAACAAATCTGATTACAGATATCAGTGGCAGATCCAGGAATTGACTTAAGAAGGGGTACGTGAAACTCATGGGCTTAATCTTTCCACATCCGCCCCTCCCTCAGAACAGAAATTGAATGGATTAAAATGTTGGACCGGGGTGGGGGTTAGACTCCCCTAATTTATAGTCCGAAAAAGTGCATTTTTATCTTAATATTGTATTTTTTCCCGATATTGACTGAGAACGTATTATAAACGGACGATTCAAAGGGGTGGGGGACGGCGCGCGCGCTGGGACCGACCCCACCCCTGAATCTGCAATTGAGTACATGGATTAAAACCGTCTCCGTAGCCTATTGGTTAAGGCGTTCTATACCCTTCATTCAATTGACTTAATACTTCACACAATTGTTCAGGACCATCAGCCAATGAGGTTACATAACTCCATAATACAAGTTATGGCCCCTGATTGACTTAGGTTAAAGTTTTAGGCAAGTAAAATTTAAGGGGAAGTTGGAATTTAATAAAAAAAACTTCCATGGGTCACAATGAACCCAATGAACAATGTTCTTTAATCATGAGCTAACTGTTCAAGCGTCAACAGACACATTCCTGTGCAGATAAAACTTTTATTGTTTTTACAAGCACAAAACTTGTATTTAGAATTTACAGTTTCTATATAATTCAACTGAAAGTTCTATTTAACCATAATATATCAAATATTAAGTCACCATTCACTAGCGGATTGAGAATGGGGCGCAATCGGCGTGCGCTGCCTTTAAAATCGTCCAAGTTTACTTTTTGTGTCAATATATGAGAAGAAAATAAATACGCACATAATGCATCATTTCCGACTACAAATTGTTAAAAATTTCTTGATTGAGTAACCCTCAATCCTCCTGCAAACGCCCCTTAGTAACGCCTCCTTCTAACGACAATTCCTGGATCCGCCCCTGGCCATTATATTTTTTGTTGATCAAACGGTACACATACCAAGTGACTGAAGCTGAATTTCATTTAATGAATGAGATGGTCTGTAAAAGATTTCTGATGAATATCCTATGAAATTTGCAGTCCTCCCGTTTCGACCGGTCAATGTTTGTGGATTTATTACACACAATTATATAAAAATACTATTACAAAGTTGTCTCTTAAGGTTACGGGAGCCTTCACTGTCAAAAGTAAGATATATATAATTTGTCCCCCTAATGCCATAAAATATGGATGGTCCCCTTAATGCCTCAAAAATAATATTATATATACACTGGTCTCCATAAACCCTTCGACATATATACCGGTCCCCTTAAAACCTGCAACATACTTACAAATTATTAAGGAGACCGCAAATTACGTATATTTTTTGTTAATTAATTTAAGAAGCCTAAATCTTGTACACATAATAAATGATCATTTCAATACTAAATTATCAACAAAAAAGCAAAATAAAGTATAAAACAAAAAATATACAAATTGTCTCCTTAATGCCGTAAAATACATACGGTCTCCTTAATGCCCTAAGTAGATATATATATATATATATATATATATATATATATATATATATATATGTGTGTGTGTGTGTGTGTGTGTGTGTGTGTGTGTTAACACAGGTAGAAAGAGGTGGGTTAATGGCGGCTTCACAACAGGTTGTGAGTTCATCATTATACAAAACAAATATAATTAGTAAGGGGAATGTGGTTAGTTAAAATAGTATTATTTTTATTCAAAGCAAATTCACATATCTGAATAAAGATACCATATAATCAATACAGTAATGAGATAACAAATGGAAAAATATTGAACACATGATCAGCTTCGTTTAAAATGATTAACTAAGATTTTAACAAAAAATGCTATTTTCCCTCAGGTGACCGGGTTCTTACAATCTAAAACTTCACTAAATTCAAGACATTAGGTCTTGAGTAAAATTGACTATGGATGTATTTTTTTCTGATAGGATTAAAAACTGACATGTAAGTAAATAGTGCAGTTCGTCACCGATATCGTCTAGATTACATAACGTACACTTTCTTTTGACATGTGGTGCAGCATTCTGTCTCCATCTACCGCCTTTGATAGGGAATTTATGATTGCTATGGCGGAAATGCAAGAATATAAAACGTAGATATTTGGGTAAAATATTAAGGTACTCCTCAAATTTAATATCGGACTTAAACAGAGAATACATTTTACCCTTAGCCAAAATATTAAATTGTTCAAAACAAGTTTGCTGAAATTGGTCTACAACGTTAGATTTCACAAGTTTATTGATATGTTTTGCAGGTACTCTTGTTTGAATAAGCCAAACGTATGAATAACTCGTTTAATCAAGTATTGACTTGTTGTAACTGGCAAAACTGAATTATAATTATGTAAAATGTCTTTATATATCAAGAAACCTATTTTCGAGTCATGGGATGAAACGAGTTTACTCCAGTAACTTATCATTCTGGTTTTAACTATGATGTTAAGAGGGTATTTACCAAGTTCTGAGTAGAGCATGTAATGTGGGGTACTCTTTCTAGTGTATGTAATCCACTGCAAAAAATTACAGTGAAGTTGCTCCAGCAGATCGAGGTTTTCAAAACCCAAGACTTCACATCCGTACGTTAGAATAGGGACAATGGTAGAATCAAGAAGCTTCAGTTTATGTGGAAAGGCAAGTGTAGGTTATTTATTCTAAGAAATAGAGCATACATTGCTTTGTTAGTCTGGTTTATTAATTTTTTACGGCAGTATAAAAAGCTACCGGTGGACGTAAAATATACACCTAGGTATTTGTATTTCTTGACTGTCTCTAATATTTCGTTACCAATACTAAAGTTTAATTTCTTCAGATTTCTGGCACCAAAGATAATTATTTTAGTCTTTGAGAGGTTAATATTTAATTTTCATTACAAACCGTAGTCTTGAATACAATTAAGACTCTTTTGAAAATCACTTAAATACTTAAATGTCCTTCCACATGATTTACGATTCTATGTTAGTAGAATTTCGGCGCATTCTTTAAGAATCCATACTGCTAAATATGCAACTTGCAATATTCCTAGAAATGAACGTAACCGTATTTTTGCAACATTCGTGACATAGAAGATGAATATCACTTTAAATTAATTTGTCCTTGTTATATTGACATAAGAAGGAAGTATATTAAGAAATATTTTTACCTTAAATCAAGCATGTATTAGTTTAAAGAATTGTTAAAATCTGAAAATAAAAATATTTTAATTGTACAAAAATATTAAAAAAATCTGTAAAACATAGAATTTCTCTTACTTAAGATAATAAGTTTAATATGCGTATTATCATATTATGTATGTATATGCATTTATATGCATTTTAGTGACAACCTATTTATTGCTCTTTGTGTTCAACTTACATCGTTTCTGTATTGTGTGACTTGTAGAATTCATATTTGTAAATGTGTTTGATATTATTTGACTATGTACTGTGATGGTATACGTCTAATAAAATCTTGTTCTGTTCTGCTAATAATGTAATATATGGACAAGCTGTGCAGCTATGTTTTAAGGATGACACTGTGTAGGGCACACTGTCAAGGCCAAACAGAAAGTGATTGAAGGACTTATCGTGGCGGATGCTTATTGGGCAGGTCACCTTCATCGTTTAAATATGTAATGTGTAATTGACTAACGCGATTGTTAACTGTATATGTTTCCTTAGTGACGTTAGGTAACACAATGTAAAATCAATATGTCTTTATATAACCATTTTGAATGTATATTCTAGTCTACAAAGAGACTTAGAGTAGAGTTGAAACAAATGAAAACCGCGTTGATATCACTTCAGTTTTTCTCGTTCATGAAATCTATCGGTTTATATTCAAAAATACAATCTAAATAGGGCACAATGTAAAGGCCAAACAAAGAGTGATTGAAACACAAATCAAGACGGATAACATATTTGGCAGGTCACCTTCATTGTTCAAATATTAAATTGACCCGAGCGTTTGTTTGCTTTATGTTTACTTCATGAGTTTATGGAACATACTTTAAAGTCAATGTTTCTTCGTATAACCATTCTGAATGTATATCCTAGTCTTCAAAGAGACTTACAGGAGAGTTAAAAAAACAATGAAAACTGTTGTTTTATCGCAATTTGAATGGAATGATTCGTTTCTCCCGATACTCGGTTAACCTATGAAAGGTATCGGTTAATATTTCAAAACTGCCATCTTAATTGAATTATGAGGAAATTTTCAACAAAAAGATCAATGATCAAGCAGAGAGAGAGTGTTATAACATAACTATATGCTTGTTTGCATTCAAAGCTTATATTTTCACGCAGAATTATCAGGGCTAACTAGACATTGTATATGATCGTAAGCTTGCTTGATGGTACATAGTATAATTATTAATGTGATCTTATTAACAACTGCATCACTATTATATACATGTAACTACTAATGTTGTGTACTAGCATTTACACACTGCGGCGTAATGTAAACAAGTATGTTATATAATTGTTAGTAGGTGGACATCCTTGTTCTAACCCTGTATCCTATTCTCAGTCAAGATAATTATACCCTTACGAATTTGATAAATAATCACATACATTAAGCAAATATAAAATTGAAACTACAGGAATCTTCTGAGCTACCAACATACCTACTGGAACAAGTAAAAGACACACAAGTTACAAAAAACAGTAGGCCACTTCGCGTGTTCCTGCTGTGCAGTTTTTAATTAATAATTTTAATACATATGTTCTGGATATCAACATTCGCGCTTTAAACTGGTAACAAGTTGAACATAGTTCATTTACCTTGATAAAGTTCTTCACGAATATATGTGAGGTCCTTTGATGGCAGAAGTTGACAGTAGGTTGGGTCACAAATGCCTAGCCTTGTACATTTAAACTGTTTCTCGAAAACTAACTGCTAAGCCATCAGATCATTGCTGTCAGAGATGGTATATTATTATTTAAATATCGGTTGAAGTATCAGGCCTTATAATTACACAGTTTAAATTTGAACAAAGCGCATACTATACTTGGATGGTGTAGCAATCAAAAGTAGTTCACCCGTACTTCTGTAACCTCCTCGGCTTTGATATTGACTTTATCATTTCAGACTCTCAAACATGATGCCGTGCACGAAAATCTAGAGGAGTGGTCCTTCAGAATCGAAACACGGAAATAGAACAGCAGTTAAACGTACCATCGGTCACAACGCCCTATCACTTGCCTGTTGGCATTACTTATATTTGAAAATAGCTGCTAAGCCATCAGACTCCTGCTGTCAGAGATGACATTTATTTATATAATTATTGAAACATTTCTAGGTAGAAGCAACTGGACTCTGTCGGTGGCTAAACACAATCAAACTCTTGGTATTTGTATATGGAGTCACGACAATCTTGCAATAAGCTGAGTTTGACAGGAAAATCATTTGCAGTAAAAATATTTTTCGTGACCAACTATCTTGTCTGAGCACGAACCATAAAATTGAAGTTACGATGTTCGTACCACTTGATATGTAACACGTGATATTTGAGTCAGATGGAAAATTAAGGCAAGGCAAAACAAGAGCTCGCGAGATTTTATAACCGACTTTTAAATAACAAAGTATAAATATAACTATAAATGCATAGAAGCTGAAACTGGATATTGCTTTCTGTCATTTATGGATTTATAGTTCACGTAAGTCAATAGTATTGACATTGTTGTGTATAACGCATTGCATCTTAAATACTGATATTTCACATCGCTTACCACATATATGTCTTCGCATTTTTCCGCATTTTTACAATTCGAAACGTATTGCGGTTGTCTTCCGTGTAAATCCCAGTTAGTTTAAAAATAGTGTAAGTATATGTATAAGTACTCATAAACAGAATATGATTTAAACTGGGAAACAATTATGCGCTTTTTAAATAGGTAATATCAGATGAGACAGAAACATGATTGTTGTGTATATTCTTTTAATCATGTAAAACTATGTATTATCGGCCTCCTTCTAGCTCACTTGGACAATTCTAGGCTTGTCTTGATAGAATACTGTATTTGCCGACTGTTGGACCATCTGGTGTCTAGTCGATTTAAATATGAGAATATGGCTAAACTGCGTAATGTGAGATTAGCTCTATAAAAATAATTTCTTTATCGCATCATATATCTGGGCTTTGTACCAACGGTTACGCCCCATGACTACCTCTGTTTGTAAAAGACCGTACCTAATAGTAGTGTTGTCTTCAATTAATGAATTGCAACATAATCCACAAATCGTTTCTTTTGTGGTTATTTCACAGACCTTTTTCTCAAATGAACCATGTATTTTGCGAGATTGCCGAAGTTGTAAAAACATTCATGGTCCACTTATTTCCCACTTATCAGTAATTTTAACTCCAGAATCGACTTTCGAAGGAATATCGCATCATTATTGCTAATGATCAGCCATTTGTATCATATCAAATACGTATGTGTTTTATACTGCATTATCACAATGATAACGACAGTTTACGTTGATAGATGCCGTAATACATTCGTACACACATTTGCAACAAGTATTTCACACAGCTATAAAACTCTTAAAATGTATATTCATTAGTGTATAGCGCTATTACAGTCAACGTCTTTGACGACAATACTCAAAACGAACTGTTAAATCATTTCAAACAATGCCTTCACAATTTTATAGTTACCACAATCGTTAATGGTGCTATGTTAAGGTCAAAATGCTTTTTTATATAAGTATTCTAGATTTACCTTTAATTGCAAAATTGTTCATTACTACTAATTAACAATAATTCAACTTTTGTTCACATTTTATTATTATGCTTCTCGCTAAATTGTACCTGTTTGCTCGTTGTATGGTTTAGGCATACTTGCCTGAATGTGTTTAAAGTTGCTGCTGTTGTTGTTGTTGTTGCTGGTGTTTAGTTCATATATATTTAATATAGCTTGACTGTAACGAAAGCTCAGATCGCTTATGAGCTCACTCTCGTGTACTGTGTCTTTAGAGCCAATAAAAAAAGTTTCCGTTCGTTGTCGCAAAATATTGTATGTACGATTGGTCACCATCGGTCATAACAGATGTTAACAAACAAGAAAGTGACATTATTTCCTAAATAACTTTTTTGAGAGAAAATATCTGAAAATATGTCTTAGCCCTGCTTGTTTACATCGGTTTTGAACCGTGGTGACCTATGTGAGAACCCCGTTTAAGTTACGTGATTCCTCACCCTGGTAGAATTCACCTCAAGGGTACTTACCTTTAAGGAGAAAAAAAGAGTTAACTGTTTTGTTTCAATTGTATAATACTAGAGTTGTTTCATAATATAAGGCACCCGATTCCAAAATAAGCTTGAATCATTGGTAAAAATGTTAAATGTTGACGCCTGGTGTCTCTATAGAATGTTAGTATCATGTCAATCAGGAACTTGCTAACTGACTAATAATATGGAGCAACGGAACAAACATCACAGAAGAAGCAATTGCAGTTTGTATTGTGTCCTCTTTTTCATCTGAAATCCGAGCTAGAATCACCTATTTTACAGATGCACTATTGCTCCAAAATAAGATTTAGCACAATTTATACAATTGTTTTAATATACCAAAAAAGGGTGAATAATTTTCGAAATAAATGGTTATTTTGATGGATGCTAAGTTTAAATTGGAAGAAAGGTGCAGAAAACACGGTATTTCTACCTTATGAGACGATAGTTGATTGCAGTTAATATTTTAGCACTCACCAATCATTTAATACTTTTTCGTATTCAGCTATTAAATACACGGTTACAATCATGCTATCAGTAATTAGTATTTTCCATAAATGCATTATTCGGGAAGTAGTTGAAGGATTGTTCACTCAAAATGTATGTTTGTTATACATGTGTATGTATTTAATTTGAATATGAGTGCTACTTTAAGCAAGGCACAAATGTATGTCCATCATAACAGTTTTGGAATAAAGTTGATATATTCTTTCACCACACATGACACCCTTTAAAGTATGACCAAAATACTAGGGGGTCAACAGGCATCCCAATTCAACAAATTGCCAAACTGTGATGTATTGTTTAATACCTGACCCCAATATCACAAAAATACTTAAGTCAAATCTCAATCTCAGACTCAACTCATTTTACCATTTATAAAAGCATAGAAGCATTCAAAATATTAAATGGGTTTTTGCTCTTTTTTTATCTTTTTAATGGAATGTGTTGATTAAAAATGTCAATATTTCATAGAAATAAAATAATTATTTGGCAAAAAATATGCTTGAGTAATTGTTATAAAATAATGGATTGCACTCAAACACTATTTTGGCTATATAATATTTTTCCATAGAAATCTAAACCAAGGGTTTTAATCAACATATTCTGTGATAGAATGGGCTATTAAAAAGTATATACACATATATTAATTTTGATAAATTTTGATGTTATATGGTCAAATAAGTTGAAATTAAGATTGACATTTGACTGCAGTATTTTCGTAATATTGGAGCCAGTATGTATGGCTATACTCAACTCGGTTTATTGCTTAGCATGCATCAATATGATCATAGTGTATACAACGTTTGCAACGGCATGAATGCTAAGCAGTATCAAACAGGTTTTACCGAAAACAATGTTCATATAGACAAATGGAAAAATAGCTTGGTATATTTGTGTCGCTATAGTTATGGTCGACAATTCTTGTACGTTTTTGGCCTATATTAAATTTTACAGGATAGAAAAAATTCAGCACTTTACCCCCCCCCCCCCTTAGGTGTGTAATATAGCATGCCTCTTTTTATTAGAGCCAAAAGGTGAACGAGTATTGTCAGGCATCACATCCTCCGGCAACGACTTCAAAGACCTCCCTGTTAACATGATAATAACTGTAGCTTTAAGTAAACGATCGATGTGTTACATTTCTCATTAGGCGATAAACAATCTTGAGTTTATATTTTTTGCCTCTTTGATTGAACAGTTCAGTCTTACTTCTTAGTGATCGGTCTTTAAGAAACTTTTTATATACGCGTTGTATGGAAAATGACATGATTTAGCCAGATGGAATCACGCAGCTCTGGTTCTTCAGTAAAATACAGTTTAACGCCGCTCAATGAGAATCTATAAATATATCTATGTTTTATTTCTACATAAGACCCTTCCAGATATGAAATTTAGAGGATAAGGAATGCTAATTATATATTCAACAATATCCTTTCTTGAAATATTGTCTACTCCAGTTTTACAGAAAGGATTGCAGATCAGAAAAGATCAAAAGTCTCTGAAAGTAATTTCCTGAATACGAAGGATCAAAAACAGTTGATTTACCAATCTCAATATTGGTTTAAATAGCTTACATTTCGGACACATGCTGTCGTCAATGTTTATTTTATGCATTTCAACCTTTTCTATTATTACTGTAAAGACCTGTATGATGAATAGAATATTTTATTATCACTAACTGCACAATAATGTCACGAAATTGTAATACGATCTAGTAACATTGATACTGGTATTTAAAGCAGTCCTCAGATTTGTAACGCAAACTTGAGACAATAGTACGACAACATTGTTGCCATATAACAATTCGTGAATATATTTAAGAATAAAAAATGTCCCTAACAATATTTTAATTAAACGAACTCGGCCTAATTGATAACCATTTTTAAAGACTCACTGATTAAGGCGAAACAACTTACAGAGATTCAGAGGACGCCACATGACAACAAACCTAACACACATATCCAACGCCACATGACAACAAACTTAACACATATATCCGACGCCACATGCCAACAAACCTAACGCACATATCAAAAGCCACATGACAACAAACTTAACACATATATCCAAAGCCAAATGACAACAAACCTAACATATATATCCAACACCACATGACAACAAACCTAACACACATATCCAAAGCCACATGACAACAAACCTAACATATATATCCAACACCACATGACAACAAACCTAACACACATATCCAAAGCCACATGACAACAAACCTAACATATATAGCCAACACCACATGACAACAAACATAACACACATAGCCAACGCCACAGGGCAACAAACCTAACATATATATCCAACACCACATGACAACAAACATAACACACATATCCAAAGCCACATGACAACAAACCTAACATATATATCCAACACCACATGACAACAAACCTAACACACATATCCAAAGCCACATGACAACAAACCTAACATATATATCCAACACCACATGACAACAAACATAACACACATATCCAACGCCACAGGGCAACAAACCTAACACAAATAGCCAACGCCACAGGACAACAAACCTAACACATATCTAACGCCACAGGACAACAAACCTAACACACATATCTAACGCCACAGGACAACAAAACTAACACACATATTCAACGCCACAGGACAACAAGCCTAACATACATATCTAACGCCACAGGACAACAAACCTAACACACATATCTAACGCCACAGGACAACAAACATAACACACATATTCAACGCCACAGGACAACAAACCTAACACACATATCTAACGCCACAGGACAACAAACCTAACACACATATCTAACGCCACAGGACAACAAACCTAACACATATATCCAACGCCACAGGACAACAAACCTAACACACTTATCAAACGCCACATGACAACAAACCTAACACACATATCTAACACAACAGGACAACAAACCTAACACACACACACATACATCCAACATAACATGACCACCAACCTAACACATATATCCAACACCACATGACCACAAACCTAACACATATATCCAACACCACATGAACACAAACCTAACACATACATCCAACACCACATGACCACAAACCTAACACATATATCCAACACCACATGACAACAAACCTAACACACATATCTAACACCACAGGACAACAAACCTAACACACATATCTAACGCCACAGGACAACAAACATAACACACATATATCCAACACCACATGACCACAAACCTAACACACATATCCAACGCCACAGGACAACAAACATAACACACATATATCCAACACCACATGACCACAAACCTAACACACATATCCAACGCCACAGGAAAACAAACCTAACACATATACATCCAACACCACATGACCACAAACCTAACACATATATCAAACGCCACAGGACAGCAAACCTAACACACACATACATCCAACACCACATGACCACAAACCTAACACATACATCCGACACCACATGACCACAAACCTAACACATACATCCAAAACCACAGGACCACAAACCTAACACACATATCCAACGCTACAGGGCAACAAACCTAACACACATATCTAACACCACAGGACAACAAACCTAACACACATATCGAACACCACAGGACAACAAACCTAACACACATATCTAACGCCACAGGACAACAAACATAACACACATGTATCCAACACCACATGACCACAAACCTAACACACATATCCAACGCCACAGGACAACAAACATAACAAACATATATCCAACACCACATGACCACAAACCTAACACACATATCCAACGCCACAGGACAACAAACCTAACACACATATCTAACGCCACATGACAACAAACTTAAAACACATATCTAACGCCACATGAAAACAAACCTAACACACATATCCAACACCACATGACCACAAACCTAACACACATATCCAACGCCACAGGACAACAAACCTAACACATATACATCCAACACCACAGGACAACAAACCTAACACATACATCCGACACCACATGACCACAAACCTAACACATACATCCAAAACCACAGGACCATAAACCTAACACACATATCCAACGCCACAGGGCAACAAACCTAACACACATATCCAAAGCCACAGGATAACAAACTTAACACATACATCCAACACCACATGATCACAAACCTAACATATACATCCAACACCACAGGACCACAAATCTAACACACATATCCAACGCTAGATGGCTACAAACCTAACACACATATCCAACGCCACAGGGCAACAAACCTAACACATATATCCAACACCACAGGACAACAAACCTAACACACATATTCAACACCACCGAACAACACACCTAACACACATATCCAACACCAGAGGACAACAAATGTAACACATTCATCCAACACCACATGACAACAAACCTAACACATACATCCAACACCACATGACAACAAACCTAACACGTACATCCAACACCACATGACCACAAAACTAACACACATATCTCACGCCACAGGGCAACAAACCTAACACACATATCCAACGCCACAGGACTACAAACCCAACACACATATTCAACACCACATGACAACAAACCTAAAACACATATCCAACACCACAGGACTACAAACCAAACACACATATCCAACGCCACAGGACAACAAACCTAACACATACATCCAACACCACATGACCACAAACCTAACACTTACCTCCAACACCATAGGACCACAAACCTAACACACATATACAACGCCACAGGGCAACAAACCTTACACACATATCCAACGCCACAGGACAACAAACCTAACACATACATCCAACACCACAGGACCACAAACCTAACACATACATACAACACCACAGGACCACAAACCTTACACACATATCCAACGCTAGAGGACAACAAACCTAACACACATATCCATCGCCAGAGGACAATAAACCTAACACACATATCCAACACCACAGGACCACAAACCTAACACACATATCCAACGCCACAGGGCAACAAACCTAACACATACCTCCGACACCACATTACCACAAACCTAACACATACATCCAACACCACATGACTACAAACCCAACACACATATCCAACACCACATGACAACAAACATAACACACATATCCAACACAATAGGACTACAAACCTAACACACATATCCAACGCCACAGGACAACAAACCTAACACATACATCCAACGCCACAGGACTACAAAACCAACACACATATCCAACACCAAAGGACAACAAACATAAAACACATATCTAACGCCACAGGACTAAAAACCTAACACATATATCAATCGCCAGAGGGCTACAAACCTAACACACATATCCAACACCACGGGACTCTTATCCTAACACATACCTCCAACACCACAGGACTACAAACCTAACCATTACATTCAACGCCACAGTACTACAAACCTAACACACATATCCAACGCCACAGGACTACAAACCTAACACACATATCCAACACCATGGGACAACAAACCTAACACATGCATCCAACACCACATGACTACAAACCTAACACATATATCCAACGCCACAGGACTACAAACCTAACACATACATCCAACTACAAACCTAACACATATATCCAACACCACAGGACTACAAACCCAACACAAACATCCAGCGCCACAGGACTATTAACCTAACACATACATCCAACGCCACAGGACTACAAACCTAACACATACATCCAGCGCCACAGAACTACAAACCTAACACATACATCCAACACCACGGGACTCCAAACGTAACACATACATCCAACGCCACAGGACTACAAACCTAACACATACATTCAACGCCACAGGTCTACAAACTTTAGACGTATTTTCAACGTCACATAACAACAAACCTGACATGCATATCCAACGCCACCGGACAACAAACCTGTCTCACAATTCCAATTGTCGTCATTGGTAACGTCTTTGCAGAAATATGGAACCAGCAGCTCCCTTGCTTAGCGTTCGGCATTTAATTGCAGAAACAATACAGCTATAGCAAACAACAGTATTTTGGTTTTAGTGGGATTCGAACCCACGCCGGTTAAGCCAAGAAAATATTAGAATACAGCCAGCTAGTCCACACAGCCACAGGTACTTTAACAAAGGCGGTGGATATTTTAACCTGTTAAGGATACATTGATAACATCACGTGATAATGTCAATCAACCAATCACGCAACACCACGGCCGTAATTAATGTTCAACCGCGTTATAAACGCTAATGAAAATTTTGTTTTTCAAAGACGATATTTGAGCAAATATCAACATTTGCTGAAGGGTTCCAGCTTTTGGTATTTTTTTAACACTCCTTATGATTTGCCACACTTTATTTCGTAATTAAAAAGTACATTTTACAAACCATGGGCGAGTTACCTTAAAGGGTAGTACTGGGAGAAGGTGTACACAGTATTGAATAATCCCAGGAAAGCTACATGGTGTGTATCGGTGCTATACGCCGAATACGTTAAGGAACCAAGATATATCTTCGGGAAAAGCTAGGGTATTGTATAGCACCCGGATATCTTGTACCCCACTATGTTTGTTTAAGTATTCTAATATCGGTATTTGACTGGGAATTACAGTCACTTTTATCTCATGACACTTAAGGCATTTAAACACAATTTAGGGCGTCATGGCGTTATGGCGGGATCAAGCTAAAATGCCATCAATAGGCGCGGGCGAACCTAAATAAACTCGAATAAACACTCTTTGTCTCTTTATTGTTTTTTTATCCTAACTTTGCCTTTTAATTAGATCAGAATACGTGTTTTGGCTGCCGAGCATTGCCTTATAGTTTATATGATATTATAAGCATTGCAAATCAGATATTCAGTTTTATCAATATGGTTGATATACTAATAATATATTCCTTCCCGTTCAATGTTCTTAACCAAATCAGAAGATAACATTTGGCATTGGTTGCTGCCTGACATTTACATTGTTTATTACATACAATGTTTGCAAGATAAGGTTTAGCCATAGCTTTGCAATATGTATAATAATAAAATAACTCGATGAACTGCAATTTTATAGATTATGCTGAATGGAAAAACGTTACAATGGTCGCTAATATTCGAGTACAAAATAAGACGTACATCCATTTAACAGGATGTTCAAATGATCATACAAAGTAAAATTACTAAAGATGTATACGCTAAGGTATGTCCGATATGTCTCTCTTCTGTCTTTGATGCTGAAAGCTAAGTATAGACTGTTTCTGGTAGTTTTTTTTTGTAAGGTTGGTATGGTGTTCATCGACGTCATGGTCGTCAAAGTCGACGTTTATAGTAAAAGATAAACTACTTAATACAAGGAGATTATTTTTTGTTCAAATATTTGGTTAATTCTAAAACAATTCATTTCTTTACTGTTTGTGGTGAGTGCTCATTCTGGAATGCTGGAATACTGGAATACGGAGATTAAGGCAGCGATCAAAACGATACTTCTTTTTCCAGATCAAGTTAAGGTCTTTTTAATTATTTATGATCATTCGCAGTTGTTTCTAAGTTATGTAGTCTCCTTAATAAAGAGCTTGACACCTATTTATCCCACTCTGATAGTCTTTATCTGCCAAATCTATCTTAATGCATTAACCAAAAACCTTTCATATAAGCTAGGCGAACGTAATTTATTTTCAGAACATATTGTATCAGTAAATGGCAAAGAAAAAAATGATAAAGTAGTCGAAAATGGTCTTGATCAGCATGTTCAGAATACTTTTTTCATTAATGAATAATTCATACTAGTAATTGCTTGTGAATCAACGATCATAATTTGTTTCTTGCAGCCATTTGTTCAAAACATGCATTAAATCCTAATGGTGATATTTTACATTTATTAACCAGTTAAAAAATGTTTCGATCTCCTCTGGAATAAGCTTTCCTTTATTGAGCAGATTCAAATATGGATTTTATAATCAGGAGGGACAATAAAATCATTATCGAACAGTTCAATACACAATTTCTGGGCATCGATTTTCTAGTTTTTTTTACATAAATGTTAAAAATGGACCAAAATATATCATTTTTTTGAAAAGTGCATTTGAAAGTAAAAATCATTCAGCTTCGTAATCCGCTGAAATCTAAATAAAGCTGGAAGCTGTCTATAAATAACTTTAAATAGCAAAACAATTTTAGCTCCTTTTTAATTCAATGTGACTTTGGGTGACCAACACAACCCTAAAAAAGGACCAAAATTTAAAAATCATGCAATCTATAGGCACTTTTGCTTTAAATTTCTGGATTTCTCCAAAGTTGGCAATAGTTTGGTACAGATCCCTCACAAAACAGCACCACGTTGAAATGAAACGTCAAAAAAGTAAATCGAACTTCGTGAATTGCAGGATAATGTTTTTAATTCGTATCATCACTTATTATATTGTGTTAGTTTGTATTTTAATGCACACGTCTTTTGTGGTTTGTGACAGGAGCAAAACAAGAAAATTGACAGAAAACAATTCTAACTTTGGAATTTAAACTAAATGGTAAATGTCTTGGTGTAAGCGATATTTATTTTGCCAATACAGTAATTACAAGTTTGATGCAATAATACAAATGTTGAGCATATGTGCCATAAATCACGTTACGTGACATTAGTATGCACACAATAAATACCCACGACATAATAGAAACAATTAGGGGCCATATTCATGAGGCCAACATAAACTATGTGCTAGATTTTCATCCAATTTTTTAAATGGGGGGGGGTACATTTACATTATATGTTTTATCTATATTTGTTCATGTATGACTGTTTCACCGTTGAATATAAATTGCATGCTCTTTTTTATTGCATAAGAGGGCCATATACATGTGTTTCTAGACGAACCACGGACATAGTCGTAACAATTCTGCTTTTTTACATATGCATGTAATACATCAACACTGTAGGTATGTATAAAAGCCGTCCCCGTTCAGTACCAAACTACGCAAATACAGAATCTAGTTCAATATTTTTATTTGAGTTAATAAAAATTAAGCGGCGGCGTAAAAAAGAGGGAGCGAGCTGAGATGAAAATCTAGCATTTTTTTTTGTCTCTTATAGCTTCTTAGTGAACATTTTCAACTGAGTGATTTTGTTCAAATTTGAACACTGTATATTTTAAAAACCCTTTTTCGGTTAGATGTATTGATGTGCCTTGGATCTTCTTTCGCTTATATTCATAATAAGTGTAAAAAAACATTTTAGTTGTCTTTTAATTTACCTTCGAAATAGCATTGTGTTCACAAAGTTGACTAAGATAAATATGGCACGCTGCGTTGCGGATAAGACGAACTACGCTCGTACCCTCGAACTGGATTTTTCTATCCGGACCGGAAACACATGGTTAATTTATATACGTGCACACATGTTTAAGAATTTGCCGTTGTGTTCGTGCATGATAATAAGACAGGAGATACGGAAGATATATGCACAAGACCGCATCTCACGACAAAAAAAAACGCTAAATATAGACTGTTCCTGGTAGATTAAAAAGGTAGATTTTGCGTACACTGACGTCATGATAGTTCGTCAATGTCGGCGTTTATAGTAAGAGATAAACTACTGAATAAGGAGTTAAATCTGTTTTAATAAGTTCTCAGGCAATTTATTTCTGAACTATTTATGGCGAGAGCTCAATGTGGAATGTTCGTGGATTTACTGAAACGGAGATTAAAGCTGCTACCAAATCGATACTTCTCTTTCCCGATCAAGGAATAGTTTTTTTTTAATTATTTATAGACACACTCTCGTGACACAAAAGAGAGGGAAGATTTGAAGCATATACTATGGTTCACATCTGTCACATTCACAAGCTGCTGATATTGATGTAAAGGATCGTTTTTGGATGATGACACTGCCTAGACATATTGCGTTAGGCTTTTTTGTCTAAAGGGTGTTTTCAATTAACTTTTAAATGTACGTGAAGTATTTTGCACACGTTAAAGTGCGCATGGTATTTAGCGATCTTTCTACTATCTGGTTAGCATACTGGTACCAAGTCCAACATAAATAAAGAACATTCGACATTTAAGAATATTTCGATTCTTTAAGGACCTTCCACAGTGCAAAACTTATTTTTAAAGGACCAACACATAAATGTTTAAAATTATTATTATGTTTATAATGTGTTTTGAGGTTCAATATTTAACACGCAATATACATGCATTCTTTTCAACATATTATTTGAGAAGCCTTAAAGATTCACTCTAACTCCCAAATAAGATTTCCGCATATTGTACAATTGTTTTAATATACCAAAATGGATGAATACATGTTCAATGGTTCTTATGAAGGATACCGAGTTTAATTTGAACGAAATGTGCAGAAAACACGGTATTTCTACATTATGAGACAATTGTATTTCACAGCAAATCATGCACTCACCAATCATTTAATATTCAATACACAGTTATAATCTTGTTATCAGTAGTTAATATTTTCTATAAATGCATTATTTAGTAAGTAGTAAAAGTTCATCCCATAAATGTTATGTTTGTTATTCATGTGTATGTATCTATTTCGAATAAGAGTGTCATTTTTAGACATTGGGTAGTATGTAGCATTTTGCTCAAAAAACTATTTACATTTTCGACAGACTTTTCCGAAAAAAATCAAATGCTTTTTTAACCGAAATTTGATGAAATTTTCTTTCGTAAAATTTGCTCAAAACCTTATTACTCAAAATATGTTGCAAAGGATGTAGTTTCTTCTCCTGAAAAAAAATGTTCCTCAAAACTAATTTAAGCAATCATGATATTTTTTAAACATTTTAAATCTTTGGTCTTCCCCTACCACTTTTGCATTGTTGAGGGCCCTTAAGACGACATATAACAGAATTCAATAAGGACAAGTGCTCTGGATATTTCGCAAAATCTCCATTTTACGGCATGCGTACTGTAAGGCAATCTGTCATAACAGAAAGTGCATTCGCCGTTTGACTCGTAAATTGATTCTTACGATGACAAATTAATGAAATCGATGCTGCTGTAATGTGGAATATAAAACAGACTGATTATAGGAGCATATCAGTTGTGATTGATTTTACAATTGATATTTACGTTTAATTTGAAACACATTTGGCAGAACATAATTTTAATAAAGATCCTGGAAAAAGGAGCCTCCTGGTGCACATTTTACATCCGAAGTTAGAAAATAACAACAACAAATAATGCATTTAACTGATTGTAGAAAACCTTGATACGTGATACACAGGTTATCTTCTTGCACGCTCTCACATTCACATGATTTGATTGGTTAATAAAAAGTATTGAATAAAGAGTGACCAATCAATTAACATGATGGAAATAGCTTTGACAAAATAAAAAAACAAAAACAGAGTTATATACAATTTGATGCAGTAGAATACAGGCATTTCGTTAACATTTAATTGTGAAATAGCGTTTTTTCTGAAGCAATACAAACAAATGAATGCAGTTTCCATTACCTTTAGCACAAAGTCGGATACCCCTGTTACCGTGGGCGAGTTGGCTAAGCGCTCGTAATAATGAATAATTAATGAGACAGTTTCTTTGAATCTGCAATGAAACATCTCCGGAAATCTGACTCTCGCATTTGCACGGACTCTCATACTAATGTTTTCCTGTAAAAAAAGTATTCTGTCGAAAACCCGAATTCAATCTGGTCCACCTGATCACTTCAAATCTTAAACCATCCACTTAGACCGCTTTCCTGCTGAGACAACTGACAGAACATGGTTATTGAAAAGTGTTTAATTTAAACTTGCGCTTTCATTAGATGAAAAACATATGAGGTTGCTCACGATGCCATTAGGACAAAAACAGTGCTTTGTTGCCACCATTATCTCCAAAATAATAGGATAGGTAGGTAGGCATTCCGTATTCTATTAATTTTCTTTGGGGAACTGGGAATCTGTACCTTACCGACCTATATCATGTTCTACCACTATTGTAGAAAATTTAAAATATAAGATGGTCAAATTTTCACTAAAAATTACACATTTGCTAGGCAATCACGACAGAAAAGAAACTACGGCAAGCACCTGTTGAATCGGGAGGGAAAATACGGTCGGTCGGATGAGTGGAAACAACAATTATTTGTTTACGCCTTTTTATGATATTTGAGGAGTAACGTTATCTACGTCGGCTTTCATCTCACAATATGTATCCTTTAAGTATCTGCTGGAGCTGATCACTGGGCCGAATGCTCAGAACATTGTTAAATTTAACAACGTGATTAACAACATTTGCGTTATCTTTTTTAGGTGAAATAGGTGATAAAGTTGAATTGTAATCAAGTACACCTGAACAAATTGTGTCGAATATTATTTGAAATACAAGAAATCATAAGTGCATCCATTAATTTTCCATACCAGTAAAGATTTGTAATTTAACAACGATGAGGTTAACAACGTTGTTAACTTCAACTTAGCTCTGAACAGTTTGCGGTTTTAAACAAAATCAATGTTTACTTTGTAATACTTTACTCGTTTCTGTAATATATTTTGTATTTTTTTGGACTTCGTCAACAAGAGCAAACAAACACGTGTATAATACAATAAAAAATACAGCGATAAGCCCAGTAGACTAAAATTCAAAACTAGACCTTATTTAGGGGCACACAGCAAGGGCCACAACGACAATGAACTACAGACAAAACCATATTATCATCACTTACACAACAATAAACACAAAAACAAACTCACACCTCATACATACATACAAACACCACAAACCGTACCCTCAACAAAATTGCTATACCGTTTAATGATGAGATTGTCAGTGAAACAAGTGTTCACTGGAACCCGAGTCTCCTGTGGGCTTATACTAGTAAGCATGGCCATATACTCACACTTGTCCCACCATTTTTCAATAATTTCTGAGACAAAATATTAAATCCTCATCCCTCAGATACACTGCTAACGGTACATGAATTTCAGCACAATGCATGGACTACATACAAAATGTAGTGCATTATGTAAAGGAAATGTTCGAACCCCTAATGATATTAACGAAAATAGTACAACAAATTTCATGTCAAGGGCATATTAGCTGTGTATAACACCACTCATTTAACACTCTTTGGAACTTCGAAAATGATTTTAAAAATGCCAGCCGTAATTATAAGTTTGAAGAGGCTATTTAAAACCTCATGCATATTTAACGTGATACGAAAGGTTGGTCATTAGCAATGCGGATGCGCTTGCAATTCCAAGTCTATTTCAAGATAGAAATAGTACGATAAGTGGGAACTAAGTAGGAAGTAATTGCACAGTACGTGGAAACCTCTGTCAATATATCAGACTACGAGTTAACGATTGAATGGAGAAAAATCCATCGATTTGTGAGCTGTGGGTGTCGATGGAAGAAAACAATAATATAAGTATTAAAAACCTGTTTCCGTTGGTTAATAGTGGTCATTGGATACATTCTGAGCAATCAATGAACATTTGGTTAAATTTGGCCAAACAAAAACGTAACCAGTTTTGTTTTGTTTTCAAGTTGGCTGTTGTAGCCAAAACTTCAACAAGACCTAAAATAAAAATGTACACCAGTGTATGAATCTTTAAACGGCAAAGCACAGAACGCATTTTACTTTTGACGACAGTCTTATTGGTACAACGTTTTCCTAGTAAATTGCAAAGAAAAACATTTCTGTGAAAATTATAAGATAAGCTAACGAACATGTGTATTTCAGCAGGCATTTTTCATGTAGGGATTACATATAGACTGCTTGCAATGGCTTCAATTTGTGAGTACAAGTACACTAGAATATGATGATATGGATTTAGATGGACACTCACATATTTAACTATTTAAATCAGTAAATTATTAAAACGATGTTTTTATTTGTTCCATTCCCTCCCCCCTTTTCACTGTCCGACTTAGTAGAGTGTTGGCGTCCACTTGTCAAGTACGGTCTACTTGTTATCTATCTAATGTATCATTCAAACTTCGTATAAAAAGAGTTGTTTGCAAGTCTAGGCGTAACGGATCCGTGGTCTAGTGAATCCACACTTGTCTTTCAATCCAGAGGTCGCATGTTCGATTTTCCGCCGCACAATAAAAAGAAATGAGGGTCCCGTGTGACAGTGCTATCCACTGGTGCACGTTAAAGAACCAAGGAAGCTCTAACCAGGGTTACATTTTGTGTGTGCACTTTGCTCCGAAAATCTACAATGACTTATCGGAAGACTCGCCGAGTAGGCAAGGCCTTAGTGAGAGTTTATATAAGCTTACACACCACTAGTATGATTATTTTTCGTTTCAACAGGTGACAGGACAGTCCGAAGAATATGCATATTCAGTTCCGTTTGATCGTTTAATTCATTTTTAATTAGGAGAGCTATGCCTCATAATTGTCTTTGTATGGCTATATAGTACCTCACTTATTATACTATGAACAAATTTTCTAATTAGTCAGCCTAAAAAGATATAAATGTAAATGTTTGAAACTTCTTTTTATTACAAATCCGGTATTTAATGTATGAATTATACTTAACCTATCGTATGCACTAATAAAATATTCAGTATTTGACCAAATGAACTGGAGTGTAACGAATAAGCCGTGTGCACCTTTGGCGTAAAATTTTCTCGTGCAATCCGTGGTTTTCGTACATGATGATCTACACGTGTTCAATACACATTTTATGAACTAAAAAACATAACAAAGTGGCAAGAATGACCATAGAAGAGCGTGGTAGAGCGATTAGAATGGTTGCAGCTGGTCAATCTCTCAGACAGGTATGTTATCACATTTTTCATGACGTCATTTCTTTACCAAATTTATTTTGAACCATAATGTGACGTTCATTTTATGACATGCTCAAAGTTTGACCTCTATTTCAGGTAGCCCGAAGATTCAACAGACAATTTCGGACAATTCAGCTCCTCTTGTCCAAATTCCAGCAATTCCAGAAGTGTCACTGACCGCAGGCGGAATCCTAAATTTAGAGTTACCACACGCCGCCAGGATAGGTACATTATTTTGAGTCATTTGAGGCATCGTTTTCAACCTGCGACGTCGACAGCGAGGCAAACCTTGGGTTTACATGGTAGACTGTTCGTAGCCGCCTCCGCGAGGTCGGTATCAGATCTAGACGACCAAGAAAATGTATCGTATAACTGCAAAGGCATCGGCATGATCGGTTGGAGTGGGCTCGACGTCACCTACCATTCACGCGAGCTGATTGGTCCAATGTCCTTTTTGTTGACGAGACCCGGGTGAAATTGCAACAAGCTGATTGTCGGGTGCGGATCTACCGTCGCCGAGGGGAACGGAACCACGCGGAGTGAGTACTTCAACAGGAACGGTTCGGTGGTGGCTCCGTTATGCTTTTGCAGGCATTTCCATGCACACCAAAACGCCATTGGTCAGGGTACACGGTAATCCAAGTAATGCAATGGCCAGCAAAGAGTCCGGACTTGAAACCCATAGAGCATGTTTGGAACGCGCTCAAATGCTCCATAAGACAAGGGCCACAACCAGGTAATCTCGGACACCTTGAGCATGTGGCGATGCATGCATGGACTGGGATTCTCCAGGGAACTATCCAAAGATACATTCGCTCCATGAGGTCGCGCTGTCGGGCAGTGATTGCTGCAAATGGGGGTCATACGTAATATTAAATAAATTGTGACTTTCTAAACTGACAGTGGTATTAAATGACTTGGCACAGATCATTTACTTTTCAAATGAATTTAATAAAATTTTATGTTATTGTGTCAGACGAGTTGATCTTTGAATCTTGATAAATAAACTTGTCTACAATCGAATAGTTTTTTAGTTATTGTCTTTAAACTCGTGTGGCTTATTAGAAGTTTTGCTCATTGTATATCTGATGATGAGTCCGTAAAGTATGTTAGGCCTTGAACATTGTACCTCTCTACATGTTTATCACGTGGTTTGGCTACGGGCTGGTTACCGTAGTGTCCTTTGTATGGCGACAAATAATTTCCAATTGAGTCATGTTTCTTTATTTAAAAAAAATAAAAAAATAATGACATACTCATTTGAGCAAATTTCTGCAAATTCAAGTATTTTCCCAATTTCAATAAATATTAATGTCGTTGTTTGTTAATAAGTTTAAACTTATTTATTTTACAACGATTGTGAAACAAATTACTATAACATTATATTGATCACTTTCGTAAGCACGATATTACACGAGAGTGTTGTCTGGTGATATGTGGGAAAATAGAGTACATAGAAGAAACCCACCTGTCTGGCTTGGTGACCAAAACAACACTCACATACACCCAAGCCTCTGTGCTAACCGGACAACCTTATTTTATTAACATCAAGCCTTTTCATAAATGTATATATATACATGTACTATGAATCCCTATGTACTATGTTCTCTTATGTGGTATGTATCTATATGTACTATTTATCCCTATGTATAATGTTATTATATGTGTTATTTATGGTATGTTCAATGTATTCATATGTACCATGTAACCCTATGTACTATGTATACTTATGCATCCATATGTTCTATGTTTACCTATGTACTAGGTATCCTTACGCTCTATGTACTATTATGGTCTGTATCCCATATTTAAACTTCAGATCGTTATGTTATGGAATTATGTGCTTATAACAAATAAGATAAGTAGTTTCAATTTTCGACTCCATTCAACGTGCAAGCGATTCCGTATGATGATAGTATCCTACAAGAACGTGAAACCGTTGATACGGTAACATCAACGCTTAAATGGAACTGTTTCAGGCTCTTCTGTTATATAAGACAGCAGGCACTTGTATTTAACTGGTAAACTTTTGGTTTGCTTAAAGTTAATCAAAATGTTTATTGATTGGTTAATATTTATTCAAAAATTACTATTAACTAATGAAATCATTTCTATTTGCAAAATAGCCTTAATTTTACCTCTGGATAACCGATCTAAGTTTTATACATTTGGATGCTGAAAGCTAAGTATAGACTTTCCTGGTAGTTTATAAGTATATATTCGAGTTCGTTTTGGTGATCTTCGGAAAATGGAGCCAGCGCAGCGAGGTCGCAGACCGAAAAAGCGCGCACAATTTTCTGTAGATCGCCAAAATGAACTTATTTGGTGTTCTCATCCAGTTACCCACTAGCTCCGCCCTTTGTGGAGTCACGTGTTAATTTGGCGCAAAAGTTAAAAGGCGTTAGTTTTATTAAATAAGTGTCGGGCAATTGTTATTTGTCGCGACTTTGTGCATATGTTATAAAAGCGAATAAAAGTGATTGATGTTTGTACAAAAAAGGAAAAGAAACGAAACATGAACGTTTATAATACTTTTCGTCTAAAAAGCATCAAATTGTTGATATTTAGATTATTAGAATTACCTAGGTATGCTTGCATAACTACACTTACAGAACTTGACTGGGATGACCTCGTTAAGTTTTTTTTCATAATGATCAATAAAAGATTGCACATTTTGGTGCTGAGTTTGTTTCATTAGTTGTATATAATAAAGAGTATTTTAAAGGAAGAAACATAAATGAGATTAGCATTTGAATATTGTCACATTAAGATTTTAATTGTGCACTGAATAGATGTCAATACGAAAACAAGTATCAATATTCACTTTTAGGTCTGCTCTATATGATATGGACCTGCAATAAATAGTGTAAATCCTCGATTGTCTTCAGCCCACAAATATGTGCGAACACCGTTTGTTGTACACCGACGTCATCATCGTCAATGTCGACGTTTATAGTAAGAGATAAACTACTGAATATAAGGAGATTATGTTGTTTCAATTAATTCCGAGACAGTTCATATCTGAACTGTTTATGGCGAGCGCTCATTGTGGAATAATCGTGCTTTTACTTACACGGAAATAAAAGCTGCTGCCAAGTCGGTAGTCCCCTTTCCTAATCAAGAAAATGTCTTTTGAATTATTTATGACCATTCGCTGTTGTTCTGTATATAGTCTCCTTAATAATGATCTTTACACTTATCTATGTCCAAGTATGATAGTCTTTATCAGCCAACTCCATCATAATGCATTAATCAGAAACCTTAAATATAAGCTAGACAAACGTATCTATTTTCAAAACATATTGTATCAGTAAATGGCAAGGGATAAAATGATAAATTAGTTATAAATGGTCTTAATCAGCATGTTCTTAATACTTTTTTCCATAAATGAATAACTTAGACTGGTAATTGTTTGTGAAACAACCAGCTTAATTTGTTTCTTGTAGCAATTTTTCTCAAAACGTGCATTAAATCTTAATTGTGATATTTTACATTTATTAACCAGTCAAAAATGTTTCGATTTCCTCTGGAATGAGCTTTCCTTTATTAAGCAAATTCTTATTTGGTTTTTACCATTTAAGACTCCTGTCGAAATATGGTCACGCTGAAATGAAAACACTTCGTGAATTCGTTGAATTCTTTACAGTTTTTCTTATTGGGCTAGTTTGTGTTTTAATGTACACGTCTTATGTGGTTTGTTACAGAAAATAAAACTTGACAGAAAATTATATTAAAGATTTATATTAAGTTTGGATTAAATGATAAATGTCTTGGTGTAATCCATATATATATTAGCAATTTCAATAATTACCAGTTTTGGTGCAATAATACAAATGGTTAGTATATGAGCTTTTAAACATGTTAAAAAGACAAGTGACATTATTATGCACACAACAAATACTCACGACATGATATAAACAATCAGGGACCGTATTCATAAGGCCAATTCAAATTAAGAGCCTTATTTTTATTTCTTATTTATATTTTTCTTAGATGACTGTTCTACCGTTAGATATGTTTTCTTGCTCTTTCTTAATGCATAAGGGACCATATACATGTTTTTCTAGGCGAACCTCGTAACAATTCTCCTTTTCAAAAATGTTAATGTTATTCATCGAAACCGTAGGTATGAATAAACACCGGTCCCGGACAATACCGGACAGATACGCAAATACAGACCCTAGTAGCAATAACAACGTAAAAATGAATTTCATGCAGTATATTAAAGTGATATATCATTTTAAAGGTTACGTCATTACAAACTCAAATATGCACTCTTTTTTTTAAAATCCATCCATTTTTGACAGAATTATGGCCCTTTTAATTTTACATTTTTATCAATTTTTCTGCCAAAATAGGTCAAATTCAAAACTTCGGAATTTAAATGAAATAAATAATGTCAAACAACACATTTTGTTTATTTTCTATAAATTTAATACACATTCCTAAATATCAGAACTTAAACAATGTTTTAAGCAAATTATTTCACTTTAATAAAATGATGAAAAAACGTCCTTTTTTAAGAAATTTTAAAATTGCTGTATATTTTGAAGAATGATCTTGAAAAAAATTAGACAAAGAACATTTACATTCTTCCATTCACTGCTTGACTGTTGCAATTTTACAATTAATATTATTATAAATAGGAAGATTAAAGGCAAACAAAAAAATAGTTGCCATGGTAACCATTCAATAAAAATACAAAAAAAATGCTTTAAACATCGCTTTTTGTTAAAAAGGAGAATTATGTATATATCTTGCAATGATTTGCCTGACAATTGTAATAAAGGTAAACTTCAACACATCTAGCAATTCTGAATATTTCAATATAAGTATGAGATTGTCAGCAATTTTCAAGGTTAAATTATAAATATAATTGTATACAAAGTATGACCAAATGAATAAAAAATAACAGAAATATTTCATTGACTGAAGCGGACATACTAAAAAAGTATCACATTGAAAATACTAAGGTTTTTAGACAACAATTACAGTTTCTTAAGAAAACTAGACTCTAGTTACCATGGCAACTGTTTAAAGTGACACTCTTATTCAATATCAATGCATACACATGTATAACAAACATATACTTTGACTATATTAAGTATTGATAAAAATATTATAACCGTGTATTTAAGCTGAAAACGCAAACATATTAAATGATTGGTGAATGCATAGATTTACTGTGATCTACTATGATCTCAAATGGTAGAAATACTGTCTTTTATGCACATTTCCTTCAAGTAAAAATATATATCCTTCATTAGAACCATTGTTTTCAACATTTATTCATCCTTTTTGGAATAATAAAACAAAAGTATTAATTGTGGTAAATCTTATATGGGAGTAAGAGTGCATCTTTAAAAGAACTGACTTCTTTTAAAAATTGATATGGAAACTATATACACGAATAGTACCAGTTACTGTTTAGAAACAAACAAAAGGACAATATTTCTGTTTCAAACTAAATTTAAAATACTTTTGTGGTTAATTATTGGAATCAAAATGTGCATATATTTGGAATCATAATGTCCATGCATGTATTTGTAACCATTCATAACAAGTTTTACACATAAAAAGACAACATTTTATATGGAAACATTTTCACTCTATAATCACTCAAAAAATGAAGAAACTGTTCATGTTGTACAGGGGTATTTGGAAGTGCAGATACTTCTTATTGCAAGAAAATCAATCCTCTTTGCACTGTAATCTTGAATATTGCAGGAATTGAGAGAGAATCTGTGAGACACTTCATGGTATGACTGTTGCATGATAAAACCACTGTCAAATACTTAAAAATACTGTCAAATTACACCAAGCTGATTTTTTCTCAGAAACCATCATGAGCCTGAAAATATAACAAAGGAATGTGTTGATTTCAATACACATGTTCACAAAAGAAACTACATGCATTCAGTTTATATGGCAACATACATATACAGATGTATACATACAGTGTAAAAAGGTTTTATCACAATTAATTAAGGGAATACATTATATTACCAGATATTATCTTAATAAAGTTGACAAACATACAGAGAGAAATAAGGATTTTCTAATTTAAAACTTCATACTGTTCAACATTTTTGTCCACATTTTGTACATAACAAATTACCTTTTCTCTATAATAATTTATTTTTCCTTTCAAAATTATTCCTCAAAAAGGTCAACATTATATTTTTAATAGAGCAAATAAATACAATTTGACAAAAAAGTACATACAATTAGGTTACTGAATCTGCATCATTCAGGTGAGAGTGAAACTGAAACTAAACAGAAACATATTAAAGATAATTATGTATTATTCAGAGAGGGACAACTATGTATATATATGTAATGAGGTTTGATGTCTATACACAGTTTGGTATTTATCAGAATTAATTTAAGCATCAATTCAACTTTACAGCTCAAAAAAATGTCAAAAGCATTTATTTTACATATAATAAAATATGTCATCATACAAAATGTCACAGTTTATAAAGAGTTCTCAATAACTTAAAGTATAATTACAAAGAAAATTAAGCAAATGGCATGTTCATGAGATATTCTCTGGTAAATATGCATCATAGTTCTAAGTTACCTCAGTTCTGCAATCCTTCCCATTATTCTGACTGGCTGAATTTGAGTGGCATGAAAGTATTCTATGGCTTTATATCTCACTGAAAGGAAGAAAAGATTAAATAAAAAAGGGAAAATAGACCAATGAATGACAAAACTGACCACCCATGAATTGGCAGACTTACTAATGTGTAAAAATACTCACAATATTTAGTCAAAAAGTAAGAACAGCCAATTATGGAATGTGAAGTTTAATATAATTTCAAATGAATAATCACAACATTGAGTTGAAAATTAATGACAGCAATTGAAATTACAGGAATTCCAATAAATTTGAAGACTAATAATGTTTGAAAAGTTGAATTATTTTTGCAGAGAGTGATTTTATAATCCAAGTAACTATACAGAACATAAAAATGTTTCCTGAAAGTTACACCTTAAAACTTTCCAATAATATTATTTAAGTATTAGTTACTTGGTGATAATGTATGATCTATAAACAATTAAAATTGGTAGGCATCCAATTAACTGTTTAGAAGATTAAAAAATGCTTACTTTCTTAGTTTCAATTGTGAAATGCCTATATATATAAGCCAGCCTGCATTTTTCTTATTAACCAATAAAACACTAAATAGAAACTTGGCGTTGTAATTTGTTTAATTGGGTTTCGGTTGTCGAGCTCCTTTAAGTTATTTAATATGAATTTGTCGGGCAATGCCCGTGGCAGAAACATGCACATAAACAATAACAAACTTCAGCTTGACAGATTTTTAATTAATAATATAGAATGGCTTTAATAAAAAATAACTGCCAATTCTCCATTAGTTTATATACATTTTTTGAAACCGAAAGTGACCAGATCCTTAAAGAACCCGGTCTGTTGATTTCATTAAAACCAATCACAATATCCAAAATAAAAACAATTGCAAATGTCTTATTTATTCAAATTATAAAACATAAGACCAATTTTCATGCAAAAGAATTGGCAACCCCTAATAAATAGCATTCTTAATATAATAAACAATGATATGCATAAAACTACCTCAATGTTTACTCAAAATAAATTACTATTTACAGAGGTTGGCATTTTAAATGTAAAAAAAAAATACTTCCTGGTTAATTCGGACACTCTCGGCTTTTAAGGTTGCATGCCTTATGAGTCATCAAATTGTTCTTGTTTTTGGCCACTCTCAGAAACGATGTGTTTATAAATAGCCCTTGCGGAAAAATGCGACAGATTACTGAATCAAATGGATAGTATCACTGTGTAGATAAATGAATGAATTTTCAGAAATTCGATGATGCATTGTTGTTCTCTTTCGATTTATCCCCTGTTTCAGTTTTTGTCAAAATAAAAGCAGAAAATATACATAATAATTCATTAAAGTTATACTCAACGATGCAGGAGACGTCAATGTATACTTGTAAAGTTACTGACAGTCAAAACAATTCTTAAACTATCCGAAATCGGAAGTATAAAATGACAGTCAAAACGTCCCAAGACCGGCAGAAAAATGACATATTACAAAAAAATGCTTGTGAAACTTTTTGCTCGTTTTATTTTTTTCACATAATCAGATAAAACCCGTACTACAGTTGATAGATAATTTATTCATGATTATTTTGGTACCATTTTCGGCAGTAAGTATAAATGTTTGCAGGAGTTATATCCATTGGAGTGAGGAGTGGTATTAGCATTGTGCAGAATAGGGAAGTGTAAAAAACGACGTTACGTTGTTATTGCTACCCTAGTTCACCATTTTAATTTGAGTCAATCACTTTAATGGGTGGAGAAAAAAGGGCTGGCGGGGATTACAATCTAGCAATTAAGTTAGAATCACCTTAAGCTTCTTAGTAAACATTTTCAACTTAGTGATTGGTTTCGAATTTGAACACTGAATTTTTTTAATAGCCTTTTTAGTCATATTTATTCATATGCCTTCGATCTTATTCTGTCTATTCTCATATTTTCGGTTTGAGAAACACTTTTGTTTTCTCTAAATTGACGTCACCGTCGACGTTAATAATAAGACTTAAGCTACTGAATATAAGGGAAATTATGTTATTTTGATTAATTCTCAGACAATCTATTTCTGAACTGTTACTGGTGGTGAGAATAAAGATGCTACCAAACGATACTTCTCTTTCCCGATCAACTAAAGGTCTCAAGAAGTATTTAAAGACACCATATCGTGACACAAAAGAGAGTGAAGATTTAAAGCATGTACTATGTCTCACATCTGTCACTCTCACAAGCTGCTTATAGTAGATTGAAGGATCGGTTTTGGATTGGGGCACTGCCTAGACATACTGCGTGAGGCATTTTTGTCTAAAGGGTCTTTTCAAGTTAAATCAGAAATGTACGTGTAAAAACTTGTATAAGTTAAAGTACTCGTGATATCTTGTAATCTTTCCATTACCTGGCTAACATACTAAAACAAGTCCATCATAAAATAAAGAACATTTGACATTTTGCTCGTCATTCGATTTCTTAAGATAACATATTGCAAAACTAAAAAAGTACCTTAAAGTGCTCTCGGTATTTCGCAACATCTCCTTTACATGGCAAACGTACTGGTAGGAAGTCCGTCATAACAGAAAGTGCATTCACCGTTTGGCAAATCAATTGATTCTTACGACAACAAATTAATGAAATCAATGCTGCGGTGATATAGCTATATGGAATATATATTTTACAGACTGGTGAAAGGACCATATCAGTTGTGAATGATTCTACAATTGGCATTTACGTTTTAACTTAAATATATTTGACAGACCATGATTTTAATAAGTCCTTCTGGTGCACATTTAACTTTCAAAATTTGATTATAACAAACCGTTTTAATACTACTGTTCATTAATATATACATAGTAAACAATTACCAATTGCAGAAAACCTTGATACGTGATTCGCAGGTTATTTTTTGTCACGTTTTCACATTTCCATGATTTGATAGGATAATGAAAAATGGCTTATCAATTAACATGATGGATAGCTTTGACAAAATAAAAATATAAACCCAAGTTATATGCAATTGGATGCAGAAAAATACAGACATCCCATTAACATTGAATTGTGAAATGGCGTTTTCTACAGCAATACAAGCATATGAATGAAATTTCCATTAGGATAAGCAATAAGTCGGATATCCCCGATACCGTGGGCGAGTTGGCTCGTACTAATGAATAATCAAATAGACTGTTTCTTTGGATCCGCGATAAAACATCTCCGGAAACATCTCGCATCCCGTAGAAAACGAATTCTGTCGAAAACCCGAATTCAACCTGGTCCACCTGATCAAACCAAATCTTAAACCAAACTTAGACCGCTCGCCTACGGAGACAACTGACAGTTCATGGATATTGTCTGATGTATATTCATATGGATGCGATTTTGTCACATGTCAACATAAATCTCAGTTGCATTATAACGAACAGTTAGATAATAAAACAAGTAACCTTAATGACTCTAATTCATTTTGGACAAAAGTTAAACGCCTTACAAACAAATATCGAGATTAATTAAAACATAGTATAGCGGTGGACTTAGATGAAAACTTGATAGCTGGTGAAACAGATGAAGACTTGGATGAAATAGAAGAATTTATATTTAATACAGACATTAGTGAAGATGAAGACTTTCCATTACACACCTAAAAGCCGGAAATGTCTTATGACAATATATCTTACAATTTTTTAATTTATGCAATATATGAAATATGTTTTATACTTGTTAATTTATTTAATAGACTTTTTAAAGAACGGAGACTATCCAAACTCTTGGTGTGAGTCAATAATTGTAACAATCCATGAAAAGGGTGATATAAATAACGCTGATAATTATAGATGAATCTCCTTACGAAATGTATTAGTAATATATACTGTGGTATAAAAGTCTCTCGTCTAAACTTCTTTGTGCAAGTCTTTTGTAAAATTTCTGAAAAAGAAGCTGGATTTAAAGCCGACTATAGCACCGTGGATAATGCCTTTATATTAAATTATACTATAGAACGCATGCTTTTTAAAAATAATGGCAAATTGTATGTCGCTTTTTTTTACTTTCAAAAATGTTTTGATCCTATTGATAGAAACCATCAATGGCAGGTTCTCAGTAGGAAAGGAGTAAACGGAAAATTATTCAAGTCTTTACTTAGTATGTATAATTCTGTAAAATCATGTATAAGATGTAATGGATGTCGTAATAACTATATACAAAGCTCTGTTGGCTTAAAGCAGGGCTGCTTAGTAAGTCCAATATTTATTTTTTTTTATTGACGAATAAGTTACTTTCCTAGACAGCAATAATGGCCATGGAATACAGTTGCATCCAGGGACTATTAGTGTGTTTTCAATTAAGTTTGCCGATGATATAGCGTTTTTATCAGATATTGTGTACGGTTTGCAAAAACAGTTTAATTTACTTTCAGAATTTAAAGGTTAACGAAACTTAAAATAAAAATTGTTGTCTTTTAAAAGGTGGAAGACTTTCAAAAACTGAGAAATGGTTCTACAATGGTTCTACAACACTACTCCTCTAGAAGTGGTCAATAAATTTTGTTATGTAGGACCTACGTTTACACCACCACTTTCATTGAATTGTATGGTACATGAACTTTGCATAAAGGGTAAACGTGTGCTGGTATCATTGTTATGTATTTTATATAAATGTGGTCAACTGTCAGATGGAGTATTTTTTAAACTATTTGAGGCAAAAATATGCTCAGAACTCCTATATAAAGCAGAGGTATGGGGTCTCGGAAAATATGATGACCTCGAAAGGGTTCATATTTATGCATGTAAAAGGTTTATGAGTGCTAAGTTACATACAACAAATGACACTGTTTAGGGGATTGTGACAGATACCCAATGTATATAGAATCTTATAAATGTTGTGTTAAATATTGACTTAAAATACTCAAAATGCCTGATCACATATTTGTTAAAAAATGCTGTATTATGATGACTTACACATGATAGTTTAAACAGGATTGGCATGGTAAATTTAGTAATAGTAGAAAATTATGCTCATATATCGAGTTCAAGTCAACTTTTGGATACGAAAAATATTTTTATGCTTTAAATATACGAATATTTAGATTTATGTATGCATCTTTTAAAACTAGTTCTCACGATTTAGAAATTAAAAAGGGTCGTTAAACTGATATCCCAAAGGAACGAAGATTATGCAAAGTATGACATTTTGAAAGTATTGAAGATGAATACCACTTTCTACTCGTTTGTGTCTTCTTCGAGGATCTGCGATCCCAATATATACCACAGAAATACCAAGTTTAGAATACTCATGTCATCATCTAATGTTGTTATAGTTAAAGGTGTCTCTAAGTATTTGTACCATGCTTTTAATAAAAGAGAAGTTCGACTGGAAGAGTGAAATTCTAAAAATCACTATCCATATAAAAACCATATTACTGTATAGATGTTTCCATGTGTTTCATTGTACTGTTGCACATAATTGTAAATTATATACTGTATGTCTGTATATTGTAATGGTGGCCTTATAGCAAATAAACTATGTCATTGTCATTGTCATTGTCACGATGTCATTAGGACAAAAGTTCTTTGTTTTTACAATTATCTCCAATATAATAGGACAGGCATCACTTTTTTTATAAATTGTCCACGGAGAGCCGGGATTCTTGCATACCGGACGTGTGTTTCTGGTCATATGACCAGTGCTGGAATATAAGTATCCCTGAACAACCTATTTTCGACCACAACCTTTTTTGGACCGCCTCCTGAAAATTGGTAAAACACTTCTATTTTGCGTCACTTCCGGTAAAAATAAGCTCCAATTGTTAACCATAACAGTAGAACTGTCAGAAAACTTCGTCGTAAGAGGTCGTAAGAGGCTCATTCAGAGATGGACCAGTGATAACAGGGTTCATGGGTGAATTTATCATTTTGTACCCATGTGAAAGCCATTAGAAGGGATGATGCATTCCTTTGCATCTCTTGTGGTGATAAGTAGCTAAAAAGTAACTGTATGGCAAATATGTAAATATTTAATTACTTTTTTTCAATTAAAATACATTAAACAGTTTAAACAAGTTATACAAATTAAAATTAAAAAAAATATTGTGCACAAACTTTTGCTGCATAGTATAGTTAAAGGTCATGGTCGAAAGCATGTTGTATCTGGTCAAATACAACATGTGACAGCCGCCATTTTGGATTCAAAATGTAAACAACAGACGATTAAAAAAAAAAAATTATTTTTTGAAAGATGAATGATTGCTTTAAATGGTACACACAAACATTTATTTTTTATTATCACTTATTTATGATTAAAATGTAAATAATCCTTAGGCGGTCGAAAACCCGTTGTTCCGGGATATCTATCACGTTTTCCGGTACGGATCGAAAAATCCGACCCGAGGGCACGCGCGTAAGCCGGTAACGAGGCTTGATCCGGACCGAAAACACATGATTGATATTTTTTCTTGCATATCTATAAATATCAATTTATGGAAAAAATACGTAGAAAACGAACTTTTGTACATTTCACCAAAAGGCGCGTGCGACGTTGTCTACTGACATCATAAAGCGCTGAAATTTAAAACTAAAATTCGCGTCTTTTACGATTATTTATTTTCAATTTTAATCAAAAGTCTTGCATATCTATACACACTAAACAAAATTCCTCACCGGCCACCTAAGTAAGCTTCTAATCTTCTAATATTCCTTTCCCTGTGAAATAAGCCTAATTATAAATTAGTTTCATTAAAAGACCATTACCTCGTACACATGCTGTGAAAAGTTGGTTCACATATATCGCTTTGTCAAAAAGATACAGTGACTCAAATGACAACACTCTCAGTCATAAGTCACAAAATCTAACATAGCGTGTAAAGGAGGAAACATAAAAATACCATATTTAGTCACTTTAAAATGATATTACATCATATGTGAGACTGAGACTCAGTCATCAACGGCTTAATTAGTTCAAATGAATGTTTAACTTTAACATTACCATCTATGTGAAACAAAGCCTGCTAAAAATACAAAAATAATAAAAAGTTTGATTCCCTATGAAATTTGCATTGTATGAACTGTGTTTTCTATGCCGTTTATGCTTCGATATAGCTGAAATTTTCAAAAAATATTGCCACGAGAGGGCAGATATCGAATACTGTACTGTATATTGATTATACTTAATGCACTTTTCAGGAAGGTTACTTTACTAAGTGGCCGGTTAGGAATTTTGTTTAGTGTATATATGATTGCGTTTTATTGAAATAGCATACTATTATGTTCATAAACCATGCAATAAAAGAAATAAGAAGTGGCGCGTTGTTGCGCGTGACTCATCTTACATGGGGGTATAAGATGGGGTTTTCCAGTACTGGTCACATAACCGGAAACACACGTCCGGTATGCAAGAAAACCTCTTCTTGCATACCGGACGTGTGTTTCCGGTCATGTGACCGGTGCTGGAAAAACGATGGTAATGATAATTTTACTTGTCAAATATAGAACATACGGCACTCAGAGCAGACAACCTGATATTAACGGAACAAGTACAACAAACTGAACTTCCATTTCAAGAGCTTATTAGCTGTATATAACACCACTCATATAACACACTTTCGAACTTCGTAAATGGTTTTAAAAGTGCCAGCCGTAATTATAAGTTTGAGGACACTGTTTGAAAATGCATGCATATTTAACGTGATACGAAAGGTTGGTCTTTAGCAATGCGGATGCGCTTGCAATTTTAAGTCTATTTCAAGATAGAAATAGTACGATAAGTGGGAACTAAGTAGGAAATAATTGCGCAGTACGTGAAAAACTCTGTCAATATATCAGTCTACGAGTAAACGCTTGAATTGAGAAAAATCCATCGATTGTGGGCTGTGTTTTGACTGTGGGTGTCTATAGAAGTATACAATAATATAGCTATTTAATACCTGTTTCCGTTGGTTAATGGTAATTATTGGATAAATACTGAGCAATTAATAAACATTTGGGTAACTTTGAGCAAACAAAGAAGTAAGCAAGTTGTATACAATTGGCTGTTGTAGCCAAACCATTAAAGGGCCTAGACACCAGATGGTCCCAAAATCGACAAAAAAACAGTATTTAATCAAAAGAGTGTAGAATTGCCAATGAGAGCTAGTATGCGGCCGATAATACATCACTTTACATGCTTAAAAATAAACGCAGCATTCATGTCCATGTCTCAGTCGTTTAAAAACGTGCATAATGGTTGTCCAGCTTAAAAGAGCGCGGATAGTCTTTTCGAACATCTTGCAAGTCAAATGATCGCTCCACACACCTAACATCAAAAAGCATTTTAGCAACTCAGTGATTGTCACTTTTAAAAGTTTCCATCGGTCAATTTCATCAACGATGTTGACCTGAAAAATAAAGGTTTATATATGGCTACCTGACCGTCCATATTTATATGCCATCGACATCAAGAAAATTATTGCCAACAAAAATCACTTGCAAAATTCGGCATCCGTTTGATTTGGTTAAAAAATATGGCCTTTGCTAATTTCATAACTAGACCCTAATACCGTCGCATATTTTTGGGGCATGTAACGAGTAAGAAACTGTATTTTCGTTGCGCCAAAATATACAGATGCAAAAACAATCATATATCGGTATTTAAAAATAATATGGTTACTGCCTTAGACAGTGTTTTTCCTTGATTCTCTAGACAGCGGATAATTTTCTTGATTTATTAATATGACCAAACAAAATAACTACCTATCCCAAACACCATCGATCACTTGCCCAATCCTTCCGTCTTATTTCCTAAGAAAGAATCGCATCACACTAGTATCATGTGATGACTGTGTCAATTGTACTAGCGGGTCTAGAGGGGATGGAGGCGCATCCAGCGCCCCGCCCCCCCCCCCCCCAACACACATACTTCCTTAAATCGTCCAAGTATTTACTTTTGTATTCAATAATAGAGAAAGAATGTAATAAAATGCGCACAAAATGCACCATATCGGATCAGATATTTATAAAATTTTCTTTTGGGAGTACCCCCACCCCCCACCCCCCACCCCCCCCCTGCAAAAACAAATATCGGTTCTGAGGGAGGGGCGCAAGTCAAAAGGTTACGCCCCCCAAGTTACTTGCTCTGTAACGCCTAATCCTGGATGTTAAGTATTAGGTATATGGTTGAACTGCGAGGTTCACTGTCGTTTTCAAATAAATATTGCTGAGTTTACGAGTCGAAATCGTTTTATCAAGTAGAACTCAGAAAGACAAAACTTAAAATGAAATAAATTTCAATTGCTTATTTATTCACAACCAGGTGTATAATATTATTACCAGCAGAAGTAATCATGAATACTATAACGCAATTGAGAAATCGCTACTTTTTCAATTGAAACTACTGCATATTTTGGATCACATTTCATACGGGCAAACGTTGGTCCTCTGATCGCGCCATCATTATTGTACTGTGGCATTATCGTTATCGTACTGTAGCATTATCACCATCCTATTGTCGCGCTATCATTATCGTACTTTGGCATTATCATCATCTTATTGTCGCGCTATCATTATCGTACTGTGGCATTATCATCATCTTATTGTCGCGCTATCGTTATGGTACTGTGGCATTATCATCATCTTATTGTCGCGCTATCGTTATCTTACTGTGGCATTATCATCATCTGATTGTCGCCCTATCATTATCGTACTGTGGCATTTTCATCATCTTATTGTCGCGCTATCGTTATCTTACTGTGGCATTATCGTTATCGTACTGTAGCATTATCACCATCCTATTGTCGCGCTATCATTATCGTACTGTGGCATTATCACCATCCTATTGTCGCGCTATCATTATCGTACTGTGGCATTATCATCATCCTATTGTCGCGCTATCGTTATCGTACTGTGGCATTATCATCATCTTATTGTCGCGCTATCGTTATCTTACTGTGGCATTATCATCATCTTATTGTCGCGCTATCGTTATCGTACTGTGGCATTATCATCATCTTATTGTCGCGCTATCGTTATCTTACTGTGGCATTATCATCATCTTATTGTCGCGCTATCGTTATCTTACTGTGGCATTATCATCATCTTATTGTCGCGCTATCGTTATCTTACTGTGGCATTATCATCATCTTATTGTCGCGCTATCGTTATGGTACTGTGGCATTATCATCATCTTACTGTCGCGCTATCGTTATCTTACTGTGGCATTATCACCATCGTATTGTCATGTTATCACTAGCGCAATGTCGCATTATCATTATCGTATGGTAGCGTTATAATCCTCGTACTGTCGCGTTATCATCATGCACTGTCACATTTTCATTATCGTACTATAACGTTGTCATCATCGTAATGTGGCATTTTCATCATCGTACTGTCGCGTTATCATTATCCCAATGTCGCGTTATCATCCCCGACTGTCGCGTTATCATGATCGTACTGTCGCGTAAGCATGATCGTACTGCCGCGTTAGCATGATCGTACTGTCGCGTTATAATCCTCGAACTGTCGCGTTATCAACCTCGTATTGTCACGTAATCATTATCGCAATGTCGCGTCAACATTCTCGTACTGTCGCGTTTAAAACCTCGTAATGTCGCATTATCATTATTGTACTGTAGCGTTATCATTATCGCAATGTCGCGTCATCATTCTCGTACCGTCGCGTTATAATTCTCGTAATGCCGCGTTATCATTATCGTACTGTAGCGTTATAATCCTCGTACTGTCGCGTTATCAACCTCGTATTGTCACGTAATCATTATCGCAATGTCGCGTCATCATTCTCGTACCGTCGCGTTATAATTCTCGTACTGCCGCGTTATCATTATCGTACTGTAGCGTTATAATCCTCGTACTGTCGCGTTATCAACCTCGTATTGTCACGTAATCATTATCGCAATGTCGCGTCATCATTCTCGTACCGTCGCGTTATAATTATCGTAATGTCGCGTTATCATTATCGTACTGTATCGCTATCATTATCGTACTGTCACGTTATCACGATCGTAGTGTCGCCTTATCATCCTCGTAGTGTCGCATTATCATCCCCGTACTGTCACGTTATCACGATCGTATTGTCGCCTTGTCATCCTCGTACTGTCGCATTATCATCCCCGTACTGTCACGTTATCACGATCGTAGTGTCGCCTTATCATCCTCGTAGTGTCGCATTATCATCCCCGTACTGTCACGTTATCGTTATCGAACTGTCACGTTGTCACGATCCTACTGTCGCGTTAACACCATCGTGCGTACTGTCGCGTACTATCACATTTTTAGTGTCGCACTGTCGCGTTATCATAATCATTTTACTGTCGCGTTATCATCATCTTACTGTAGCGTTATCATCATCTCGCTGTCGCGTACTGTCGCATTTTCAGTATCGTACTGTCGCGTTATCATCATCTCACTGTCGCGTTATCATCATCGTATTGCCGCATTATAGTCATCTAACAGATTCGATTTCTTTTCGATATTTCGTGAATTAGCTTTTTCATCATCATACTATTGCAAATCATGTTTCAGATGAACACATTTACGGGCGATGGCCCTAACGGGAAAAAATCAACATGATGAGATGCAATGATGTCTGTTAATTTTTACGCACCAAAGATACCATAAAATCCACCTCTCTTCCAATCATAACGGCCATTTGGTTTAATTGTAATTTCTAAAAATACCTTCGAAAATGTAACAGATCAACAAAAGTATGGAACATGTTGCTCTCTTTCAACGAGTACTTGGGATGAAATATTTTCAATTTTGGAGAGTGGAAACAATCGATCATCACCCCGCTGGGAAATGACACAACCCTGGTGCAATTTCAGTAATGCTGGTAAGTTGCTTATTGTCAAGGATTTTTTTCTTTATATTGAAGCTTCAATTATATTTTTGAACCAGGGTAAAACATGATAGCGATTAATTAGTACGGGCAAAAAATGACCATAAACATTACATTTGAATAAATGTATAACGTTAACGTTAATATCACATTAATCACTTTCAACAAATGTAAATTTGTTTTCATTGCGTGAATAAATATAATTCAAACATTTTAGAAGTATTAAATAAAACTTTAATAAATAAATTGTGCAATTATAAAAAGGGATAGTTTGGTTAGAGCGTGAATCGGGAATTCCCGTACAGGACACCAGAGTGATGATATTATGCGTACCATCGTATGGTTAGAGCGTGAATCGGGCATTCTCGTACAGTACACCAGAGTGATTGTGCTATGCGTACCACCGTTAGGTTAATGCGTGAATCGGGAATTCCTGTACAGTACACCAGAGTGATGATATTATGCGTACCATCGTACGGTAAGAGCGTGAATCGGGCACTCTCGTACAGTACACCAGAGTGATGATATTATGCGTACCATCGTACGGTAAGAGCGTGAATCGGGCACTCTCGTACAGTACACCTGAGTGATGATGTTATGCGTACCACCGTATGGTAAGAGCGTGAATCGAGAATTCCCGTACAGTACACCAGAGTGATGCTATTATGCGTACCACCGTATGGTAAGAGCTTGAATCGAGCACTTTCGTACAGTACACCAGAGTGATGATGCTATGCGTACCATCGTACGGTAAGAGCGTGAATTGGGAACTCTCGTACAGGACACCAGAGTGATGATGCTATGCGTACCATCGTACGGTAAGAGCGTGAATTGGGAACTCTCGTACAGGACACCAGAGTGATGATGCTATGCGTACCATCGTACGGTAAGAGCATGAATCGGGCACTTTCGTACAGTACACCAGAGTGATGATAGTATGCGTACCATCGTACGGTAAGGGCGTGAATCGAGAATTCCCGTACAGTACACCAGAGTGATGATATTATGCGTACCATCGTACGGTAAGAGCGTGAATTGGGAACTCTCGTACAGGACACCAGAGTGATAATGCTATGCGTACCATCGTACGATAAGAGCGTGAATTGGGAACTCTCGTACAGTACACCAGAGTGATAATGCTATGCGTACCATCGTACGGTAAGAGCGTGAATTGGGAACTCTCGTACAGTACACCAGAGTGATAATGCTATGCGTACCATCGTATGGTTAGAGCGTGAATTGGGAACTCTCGTACAGTACACCAGAGTGATGATGCTATGCGTACCATCGTACGGTAAGAGCGTGAATTGGGAACTCTCGTACAGGACACCAGAGTGATGATGCTATGCGTACCATCGTACGGTAAGAGCGTGAATTGGGAACTCTCGTACAGTACACCAGAGTGATGATGCTATGCGTACCATCGTACGGTAAGGGCGTGAATCGAGAATTCCCGTACAGTACACCAGAGTGATGATATTATGCGTACCATCGTACGGTAAGAGCGTGAATTGGGAACTCTCGTACAGTACACCAGAGTGATGATGCTATGCGTACCATCGTACGGTAAGAGCGTGAATTGGGAACTCTCGTACAGTACACCAGAGTGATGATGCTATGCGTACCATGCGTGTGAATCGGGCTGATATATTGTCTGCCAAAAGACAACAGTTACAGTTTGTGTATACCACGTGAACACTTGCGTCATAAATGCTTCGTCTGAAGGCAATATTGCGCTTCGAATGAAGACTTTTCACAAAGATTACTTAACTATTTCTTCACCATTTTAAATAAAACATAGCGCAGTCTACGCCGCTTACAGCTCCCCGCCTTCGCTCTTTTACCAAGTAAATTATCACGTGGTATACAAACACTGAGTAATATTGTTCAATCCCATACTGTTTTTTGACGGTACTGCGAAGCAGTGCCGTTCATAGGTATCATGCTACTTTTCGACAGGCATGCATCATTTGGTCCCCGGCTTCATACCTCAAACAGAAGCGTCCAGGAACCACTTTTAAATGGAAGTGCACGGCCAAATAAAATAAACCTTTTGTCCGCTATTCACAAGTACGTGAGTCAAGTAGCGCCCAAAGGCGGCTGATTCATATTGTAAAATATATTCTTCGACTGTAACTCCACAATATTCACAGTGCATTGTTAAATAAAAACACAATGGTTACACATGAATTGTTTGTAGGTTATACCTTTCTCTTATGACACTAGTGTTTTATGAAAAACGTATTCAGATCGGCTTCTTTCAACAAAACATCGTCATTTGGAACTATCTTAGCAGGTGCGCGTTGTCTTGTGCTAAAAGGCTGACCCGAGAGCTGACCATATAAATGAAGAGGCAAAACGCAAACTATCTGTGTACCTGGACCATCAGCTTGAACAGTATACTACTTCAACTACCATTTCCTCATATTCAAACATTACTAGAAAGGTCTGAAAGGCAATCATACTAAATGAAGAATGATAAACTCCTGTGTTATAAATTCTGCTGCAACTTGAGATGACCAGTATGTACAGACAGTGCCAAATTTATTGCATTTATTACTTGTCTTATCTGACAGTGCTCTATGCATAGATATTGTACTTGAAGTTAACTATGATTTTATTAAGATGCGATTTTTCACTCTGTATTGATGTTCACATACTTCAATTTCTGTTGCCATACCAGTGTCACTAACAGATAATCTAGATGAATTTGTTTTTATTTATTTCTACCACTGTTGTCTATGAACATTTTTATATCATATAGTTAGTACACTTCATTATATACATGGCAGTCAATGTCTTATTTCCGATAACAACTCAGCAATAAGCCTCTTGACATTTCTGCTTTGATTATATTTTTCATTTCTTTCTAAGTTTGAAGTCTAATCACTGTTAAAAACAGGCTCTACTTATGGCTGCCTAGAAATGTCTTCCAAATTGATAATTAATGCCCTTATAGAAACATATTCCAAACATTCCTTAACAGGTATGAAATTATTTTTGGACAAACCTTTTTGCAGTTTACAGCCTTAAACAAATCAAGATTTTCCCCCAACCAAATGCACTGCTTAACCTATACATAAATGATTTTTAGATCGACTATTCGAAGAATAGGTGGGCTATACTACTCGCTCCAGCGTCGGCGTCCTGTTAAAGTATTAGGGCAAGTTGGGATTTTCACTTATAAGTCCAATACCCTACATTCAATTGACTTAATACTTTATAAGTTGTTCAGGGCCATCACATGATGAGGTTAGTTAACTCCATAGTATTCTTTAAACAGATTATGGCCCCTGATTGATTATGGAACTTAGATTAAAGTTTTAGGGCAAGTTGGAATATTTATTAATAACTTCTATATCTTTTGTTCAAATGACTTAATACTTCACACAGTTGTTCAGGACCATCACACAATGAGGTTACATAACTCCATATTATCCTAAATACAAGTTATGGCCCTTGATTGTCTTAGGTAAAAGTTTTAGGGCAGGTTACGTTTTAGGGCAAGTTGGGATTTTCACTGAAAACTCCAATACCATTCATTCAATTGACTTAATACTTCACACAGTTGTTCAGAGCCATCACAAAATGAGGTTAGATAACTCCATATTATTCTTTACACGGATTATGGCCCCTGATTGACTATGGAACTTAGGTTAAAGTTTTAGGGCAGGTTGGGATATTGTTTCATAACTTCTATACCCTTCATTCAATTGACTTAATACTTCACACAATTGTTCAGGACCATCACCCAATGAGGTTACATAACTCCGTATCCTAAATACAAGTTATGGCCCCTGATTGACTTAGGTTAAAGTTTTAATCAAATAGAGTTAAGGGCAAGTTGGGATTTTAATAAAAAAAAACTTCTATACCGTTCATTAAATGCACTTAATAAAATTCAAAATTATTTAAGACCATCTTACAACAAGAAACATAACTCTATTTTAAGCCTTAATGCAAATTATGGCCCTTGATTTTTTTTTTTTTTTTTTGGAGTTTTGTCTAATTTCCTTCTTAACCACATTTTCATAATGGGAAATCAAGTTATTTAAATGACTTGCGTCATTGTTTGGGCGGGCTGGTGGGAGGGCAGCATCAAAGTCAACTTATGTATCGAATAATTTCAGTTAGGTTTGACATAAAGAGACCAAACTTGGTATTATTACATCGTTATTGTATTCTAAGTCAAAGCGGCGTAGTCGAGCGCGCTGTCTTACGACGGCTCTTGTTGACATATTGTAATCATTTTCACTCATTGCATATTTTTTCTGCTACAATGTTATAGCGTTTTCATGTGTATCATTTAGATTCATTGTTTTCACATTATTACTTCACTCATGATTCAGTGCTTATCTCATTTCATGTAAATTTCTTTTTGTTCAATTGTAAATAATGACAAATGCTAATCAAAAGAGTGTGATAATGGATATACTCTTCCTGTCATTCATGTTATTTGATAATTGTCAGCTGCGTCATCTTCCATGAATTGCATTACTTTCACTTTGCCTCAGATTTAATAGTATGTGTGGTGGTTTTATGTTGTTGCTATTAGAACAGGTGTTATTTTGATAAGCCAAATATCCTGTACATTATCATTTCGCCAAAGTAGTTCATTATAGATTCATATAACACTACAGACTGGTTAATTGTAATGGTAAACAATTTTTCAATTCTTTTAAAAGAAATCCATCCTTTGATATAGCCTTCATATTACACCATTGTTTCCTAGAGCTTTACCTTGCATTTCTGTCATTCAGGCATGGTTGAAATACATTTCAAGGGACTAGACACCAGATGATACCATTGCAAGATGAAAAATAACTGTCCAAAACTGATGTAATTCATATCTTAGTGTACATTTTAATTGAGTTTTTGGTCCGAGTAAATTCCATTTATTTAAAAAAAAGCTTCTGAGTGTGTCTTGTAAAAATCACAGGACCCCTACATGCTATTCTTTAGTGTATACACATAGCTGAGACAGGGATAGAAATATTTATTTTTTCATTTACAATATTGCATGTTTTTTACCTCATACTATTACTAGCCCTAATTCATAAGTTCAGTCTGTTTTAAGGAAAAATTGAACTTTCTGATTTTGGTACTTTTGGTTCACCCCCAACCATATGATACAACACAGACCACCACGAGCATACAGATACAACACAGATCACCACGAGCATACAGATATAACACAGACCACCACGAGCATACAGATACAACACAGATCACCACGAGCATACAGATATAACACAGACCACCACGAGCATACAGATACAACATAGATCACCACGAGCATACAGATATAACACAGACCACCACGAGCATACAGATACAACACAGACCACCACGAGCATACAGATACAACACAGACCAACACGAGCATACAGATACAACACAGACCACCACCAGCATACAGGTACAACACAGACCACCACGAGCATACAGATACAACACATACAACCACGAGCATACAGATACAACACATACAACCACGAGCATACAGATACAACACAGACCACCACGAGCATACGGATACAACACAGACCACCACGAGCATACGGATACAACACAGACCACCACAAGCATACAGATACAACACAGACCACCACGAGCATACGGATACAACACATACAACCACGAGCATACAGATACAACACAGACCACCACGAGCATACGGATACAACACAGACCACCACTTGCATACAGATACAACACAGACCACCACGAGCATACAGATACAACACATACAACCACGAGCATACAGATACAACACACACAACCACGAGCATACAGATACAACACATACCACCACGAGCATACGGATACAACACAGACCACCACGAGCATACAGATATAACACAGATCACCACGAGCATACGGATACAACACAGATCACCACGAGCATACGGATACAACACAGATCACCACGAACATACAGATATAACACAGATCACCACGAGCATACAGATATAACACAGACCACCACGAGCATACAGATACAACACAGACCACCACTTCCATACAGATACAACACAGACCACCACGAGCATACGGATACAACACACACAACCACGAGCATACAGATACAAGACAGACCACCACGAGCATACAGATACAACACAGACCACCACGAGCATACAGATACAACACAGACCACCACTTGCATACAGATACAACACAGACCACCACGAGCATACAGATACAACACAGACCACCACGAGCATACAGATACAACACATACAATTACGAGCATACAGATACAACACATACAACCACGAGCATACAGATACAACACAGACCACCACGAGCATACGGATACAACACAGACCACCACTTGCATACAGATACAACACAGACCACCACGAGCATACATATACAACACAGACCACCACGAGCATACGGATACAACACATACAATCATGAGCATACAGATACAAGACAGACCACCACGAGTATACCGATACAACACATACAACCACTTGCATACAGATACAACACAGACCACCACGAGCATACAGATACAACACATACAACCACGAGCGTACAGATACAACACAGCCCACCACGAGCATACAGAAACAACACATACAACCACTTGCATGCAGATACAACACATACAACCACGAGCATACAGATACAACACATACAACCACTAGCATACAGATACAACACAGACCACCACGAGCATACAGATACAACACAGACCACCACGAGCATACGGATACAACACATACAACCACGAGCATACAGATACAACACAGACCACCACGAGCATACAGATACAACACATACAACCACTTGCATACAGATACAACACATACAACCACGAGCATACAGATACAACACAGACCACCACGAGCATACAGATACAACACATACAACCACTTGCATACAGATACAACACATACAACCACGAGCATACAGATACAACACAGACCACCACGAGCATACAGATACAACACATACAACCACTTGCATACAGATACAACACAGACCACCACGAGCATACAGATACAACACATACAACCACTTGCATACAGATACAACACAGACCACCACGAGCATACAGATACAACACAGACCACCACGAGCATACAGATACAACACAGACCACCACGAGCATACAGATACAACACATACAACCACGAGCATACAGATACAACACAGCCCACCACGAGCATACAGATACAACACATACAACCACTTGCATACAGATACAACACATACAACCACGAGCATACAGATACAACACATACAACCACTAGCATACAGATACAACACAGACCACCACGAGCATACAGATACAACACAGACCACCACGAGCATACAGATACAACACATACAACCACGAGCATACAGATACAACACAGACCACCACGAGCATACAGATACAACACAGACCACCACGAGCATACAGATATAACACAGATCACCACGAGCATACGGATACAACACAGACCACCACGAGCATACAGATACAACACATACAACCACTTGCATACAGATACAACACATACAACCACGAGCATACAGATACAACACAGACCACCACGAGCATACAGATACAACACATACAACCACTTGCATACAGATACAACACAGACCACCACGAGCATACAGATACAACACATACAACCACTTGCATACAGATACAACACAGACCACCACGAGCATACATATACAACACAGACCACCACGAGCATACAGATACAACACAGACCACCACGAGCATACAGATACAACACAGACTACCACTTGCATACAGATACAACACAGACCACCACGAGCATACAGATACAACACAGACCACCACGAGCATACGGATAAAACACATACAACCTCGAGCATACAGATACAACACAGACTACCACGAGCATACCGATACAACACATACAACCACTTGCATACAGATACAACACAGACCACCACGAGCATACAGATACAACACATACAACCACGAGCATACAGATACAACACAGACCACCACGAGCATACAGATACAACACAGACCACCACGAGCATACAGATACAACACAGACCACCACGAGCATACAGATACAACACAGACCACCACGAGCATACAGATACAACACAGACCACCACGAGCATACAGATACAACACAGCCCACCACGAGCATACAGATACAACACAGACCACCACTTGCATACAGATACAACACAGACCACCACGAGCATACAGATATAACACACACCACCACAACCATACAGATACAACACAGACCACCACGAGCATACAGATACAACACAGACCACCACGAGCATACAGATACAACACAGACCACCACGAGCATACAGATACAACACATACAACCACTTGCATACAGATACAACACAGACCACCACGAGCATACAGATACAACACATACAACCACTTGCATACAGATACAACACAGACCACCACGAGAATACAGATACAACACAGACCACCACGAGCATACAGATACAACACAGACCACCACGAGCATACATATACAACACATACAACCACTTGCATACAGATACAACACAGACCACCACGAGCATACAGATACAACACATACAACCACTTGCATACAGATACAACACAGACCACCACGAGAATACAGATACAACACAGACCACCACGAGCATACAGATACAACACAGACCACCACGAGCATACAGATACAACACAGACCACCACGAGCATACAGATACAACACAGATCACCACGAGCATACAGATACAAGACAGACCACCACGAGCATACAGATACAACACAGACCACCACGAGCATACAGATACAACACAGATCACCACGAGCATACATGAAAAAGAACAATTCTTAAATGAGTTACTTAATGATTCACGATATTCCCGGGGGTTAAAGGACAGATTTGTTTAACATCGAGTAACACGATCATGCAGTTAACAACACAGACCACCACGAGGTTTCATGCAAACATGTATATTGATCCTATGAATAACCAAGATATGCCCCGTGTAGGAGGGACATATATGCCTAACACCTAGCACAACATGCAAACATGTAGAATCATCGTATGTGTTATATGTTCATACCCTTGAAGGAGCTTCACATCTCTCTTACACCTAGCAAAACATGCAAACATGCACAAAAAATTTAGGTGTTATCTATGTAACATAGTTGCCTGTGTTATATTTGTGTAATTAATTAATTGATTTAATGAAGTCAAATTAATGATGCATGCTATATTTGATTGATGATTACTTTTCTGGCTGACTCGGAGTGTTTTGGCATGTGACTTCATTTTCTTCAAATATTTTACATTTTCAAATTATTTGGAAGGAAAGATTAGCTAATACATGTCGCTTTTATTTTTAATAATGATTTCTTTATTTGTTCACAGATTTAGTACAATGATGCTTTTTATTATGAAACTCTATGACCACACAGTTTTAAACCTTTTATTTCATAAGGCCGACTGTGTGTGATGTTCATAGTTTCAAACAATGACTGTATTGTGTCTTTGAATTTTTTTTGCATTAGGTGCTCTGAATTGTATTCCTCCGTCTGCAGATAGAGTTGGGATCTCTAATCATAGAAATACTTGGGGTTTGTTATTATTTGTATTATTGTTAAGTTTCCTCAAGTTAATGTTTACTTTGATAAGATTTATCTTTTACGTTTTATCTTTACTTAGGGATAAGAGTGAGGTTTGTGCACTTAAACTGGTTTAAACCCCCAGTAAATTTATATTATACTGACCGTTCCAAGGCGGTACCTAACAACTCTTGATAAACGCCCCTAGTTAGTGTTGTTTTTATAGAGTGTATATGTACTGAGTTGTTTGTGGATTTTTTTTGCTGTTGTTCCATGTTTATGGATTATGATTTTTTGTGTTCTGTGTTTTGAGATTACCCTGGACCATTAAACGGAGTTTATATTTCCCCAAATGAATGCATAATTTTATAAGAACTACCATTAACGTTCTTTTAACTATATTCGGGATTGTTGGGATAAGAGTGAGGTTGTGCACACAAACTGGTTTAAACCCCCAGTAAATTTACATTTTACTGGCCGTTCCAAGGCGGTACCTAACAATTATTGATAAACATACCTAGTTTTCTATATATTGTATGCATGCGCTGTGCTGCTTGTGAAGTTTTGTGCCGTTCTTTCATGTTCCATGTTTGTGATGTTATGTTCTATGTCTTTAGCGTTCACCCAGTGCCATTAAACCGGGTTTATGTTTAAACGTTTTGCCACTGAGCTTGTTTCTGTAGCTTTTCGCATAAATATTATTATTTGTTATGGTCTTCAAACGTCTCACCTTTGTATAAAAGACGACACTATTAGTCAAATACATGAATGTTTACATTTGGCTCTTATTCAAATCACAAAACTAAAATGCTAAGGACAGAGTTTCTGATGCAATTGTACAACGTGACTTCGTATGTAAACACCACGTGTTAAGTTATGAAGAGTTGCCAGATAATTTGGGAACTTTGTGTACTTATTAATAATAATTGTTACTTTCGGAGAAAACTAAATTACTGTAAAATCAAATTTGAATATTTCTAAACTATAATCTATTAAAAGGAATTTGATTGTCGTTTTGTATGAACAAAGTAAGAACCCGAAAAATCTGTCGTCCCAGCTGAGATGTCGACTGACATTAATTATTTGTGTATTAAGTGTTTTAGAGCAGAGAAGGAAAAGAAAGGAGGATTAGAGAGGAGTTAAAATGCATTGTTCAGCACATTTAAAATGTTTTTAGAATTTTTTCTGTTAAAAAAGATAAATCTTGGACTTGGAGTTTGGTATTGCACATTTAAGATCACCCCGTGACATCTATGCAAGCTCTATGAAGAAGCTGTTAGTCTGTCTTTCATCTAGCACCACATGTCTGAAGATATATATCGACTATATATGCTTAATAAGTTAAAGATCATACTTGATTGCTCACTCAGTAATACAGTTGATTATTTCTATAATTGGTTAAGGTATGCTTCCATTTCGTTAGCATATAGTAAATGTATTTTCAAGTTTTAGTCTTGAGCTTTAGCAAAGTTCTATAAATTATATACCACGGGGTAGGGAATTCAGATTTACAATATATACTTTCAATGTGGTTTTCTCCTTTATGCTTGCACTGCTCTAGGAATAAACTTAGTTAAATGGTCGAGTAGCATTTCAAGTAATACGGAAGAACATATATCCTTTATCATTATCAACTAATATATACCTCAGATATAACTCGTATTCGCGCACATACTCCAACTTCTTGGGTAACTGGGTTATTTTCCTTCGTATTGCTATGTATTTGTGCAGAAGTTAAGAAATATCCACCCCTGCGTATGAAAGTCATAAGCTTATGAATATGGTAATGATTCTTATTTCCATATAGTACCGCTACGGTTAATTGGTCTAAGTATGTACCTTTGTAAATAATTTCTTATACTCTCTTTGTTTAAGATATGATCGGAATAGAAGGAGTATTGTGTGTACTACAATTGTGCTCACATTCTCTTAAAATAGTTGATAGGCAGAATAGAATAACACACTGGTATACAATTTCTTGCTTTGATGTACGTTTTATTCTGCTGCTCATTGGCTACACCGAATCGAAATGGTGGGTGGGATATTTCTGTGAGTTGGTCAGTCAGTCAGTGAGCGGGCGGGCAGGTTGTGTCGGTAGATTGGATGAGTACACGAGTAGGCTTGAGAGCGAGTATGTGGGTGCCATGCTATCATTCATACGATCTCTTTTACAATATCACCTGGATGGAACCATCGCTCAAGCCGTTCAGCACAATCAGTGCTTTGATTGTACTTGGGTAAACAAGCGATAAGGGTCCGTATTACTGAAGCATCAAAAGGCAATTTTAAAGTGTTTGAACTTAAGCGTTAAATCTTTAATTGATATATATCTTCAATACAACAATAAACTTGTGCATAAAAGTGGTGTTTTGATTTCTTCTATATAGTTTATATACAGTATGCAATATACATTTAACATAGCAGTTTCATTCCTGTTGAATAAAACAGATAAGGCAATTTTTGTATTTAAGGAAATGGTTCAATTTTAACTTTAGATTTTTTTTATACGACACTAAATCAGATTGAATTTAACCAGGAAGACGGAAGATAATCCTGAAGTATTTGTTCATATATGTATTCAGAAACTTTAAGTGGCTGCCACATATTGTGTTTTAAAAGATAATACGCTTTTCATTATCATGCATCAATTAAGTTTATTCACAGCAATATTCCATGACAGTCAGAAATGAGACTAGTGGCCGTCGCTGACCACTGCCCCAGTGTGGTTTAATCAAAGAGATCATGACCACTGTTCATCATGTGTCTATGGACAAAAGTCCACAGGTAAGTAATGAAACCTACCGTTGACAATTGATTGAATCAAAATTGTATTTTATATATTAACTTTGTAAAACATTAAAAAAAATATAAGATACAAACGAAACAAGTGTTAACAAACAGAATGGATAGTAATTAACATAACACGCCTAATGTTTCAGATAAATACGTATTGTTATTTAAATATTACCTCCCTTATATTATCTAAATAATTTCAATTGTATTTAATAGTTGGTTCCCTTTATACGGGCCTCTATGTTTGACGACATCTTCGCGTACTAGTTTAGGTAAAGATTTTTTAACTCATATTTATGAACAAGCCCTGAAGAGCCTTTTTAGCGATGTACATATAGTACATAGAGTAAGCCATATATTATTAGGTCATTATATCATTGTGTTACTGTATATTTGATATTAACACTGAGACTAGCTTGTGTTTTATTTGTATTCATTAACCATTATACTATTTTTGTATGGATTACAATTTTGAAAAACACCATAACAACGCTACTTTTATGATATGATATATTAAAGGGAGGTTATAAAATTTAATTTTACTGGGATTATATTGCAAGTTACTAATTTGTTTCTTTAATAACATAATGACTTTATCAAAAAAGCTCTAATTGATAATTGCAAAATAAATGAAACTAAAAATTGCAATACTTTAAGATGAAACATTAATAGTATTGTCTTGTAGTAATAATAGACAAATTATCTTAATAATAGTTTTCTAGTTTTATTTGCAATATCGGCAACACAAGAGCCTTTGACCATGAACAAGTGACATAAAAATATTAAGTGAGATGCACACAGACTACAAGAATTAAAACAGTACATACAACAATTATATATGTTCTAATACAACAATATACTTGAAGGTACTAAACTTAGAAGCAACTGCATCAATGGAGGCAGACCGCCTGTACATAGCATAGTATATGAATTTAGCCAAACGTCTTAAAGTTACTTACTTGTATAACTAAGTTTGCCATGCCAAGAAATCCTATCCAATTTTCGATTAAGAAGGAAACCCCTGTATGCCAGCATATATCTGGATTTTAGCAGCATATGCATAATGTTCCATTCCGTGGTTTTGTGCTAAGGATTAAAGGGCTGATTTGGTTCTCCATGCAATTTTTATCAGTTATCTGCTAACAGCTAATTCATTGAAATTTAATGGCCATTACGACCAGCATGAATTGCAGGGGAGCAATGATTTTAGTCCTTTTTGTGGAACAATCTTTCTTTTGTGCATGATTCTTAGGTTTAACGCTTCATCTCATTTTGTTCATCTCGACACTTGTCAAACATGAAAATTTCGACTATAAAAAGTATAATTAGTATAATTAGTAATTAACTAAGCTAAGCATTACATCATTACATCTTTGAAATTGTTTATAAACAATCTCCTTGACAACAATATTTAACTATCTTAACCACACTCTTGAATTATGTTTAAAAATTGAAAACATCAAGTACAAATGTACTAACTATATTTCTTAGTTCCGCAACAGCTAAATATTTTTATATAGCGCCTTTAGCTAAGATCGTGTCGTTTAATTTAACAACTTGATTACGGAATTGTTCTATAAGAGGCTATTAGGATTTGGCCGGCGTAAGGATGTATTTTGACCCAAATAGAATCACGACCCCCAGTCATTATTATTAAGTAAAAGTGACCCGCGAGTCAAACTTATCGACTACCGGTTCATAATGCTATTAAGTAAAATGATACAGGGAAGTCGTTTACCTGTAGATGTCGAAAATCTGCTTAAGGGTTCATTGTACTTCGCGCCTTCGTCATTTTAAATAGATAAATTTAGGGTCTTCGCATTGATACAAACAGCTTAGTTCCTTCATTCACAGCAACATATAGTTAATTATCGCGAGATTAGCAGCATCAGTAGTAGTCATATGATAGTTAGTAGAAGGAATAGTAGCTGTTGTTGTAAAAGTGGCAACAACAACACTTCCAGCAGGAGCGACAGTATTTTTAGGGGTATCATCATCGTCATCATCATCATCATCATCATCATCATCATCATCATCATCATCATCATCATCATCATCATCATCATTATCATCATCATCATCATCTACGATTTATACGTGATATCTTACTAGATCTTTCACCTCGATTTCAAGAGAGTGTGAACACAATCGTAGTCTGGAAAATGCAATTCTATATTTATCGTTCATATCAATTTCCAGTTATTTCTCGAATTTAAAATCTTTCTTAAATTGTTTAAAATATTCTCATGAGAGACATTCAAGAACGCTTACGAGCTGTTGAGGATGGTGAACAAGTTGCGGGTGACTGAGATTCTGTCAGGCACACGGTAGACCGCCAAAACGACCCTGACTTCTGCATCATTGCGACTGGGATACAGAAACACGACGGCGAGGATCTTCTCGAAAAGGCTAACAACCTAATACGCGCGTTGGGCGAAGAAGTTCGAACCCGTGTGACAATAACCGGAACAGCGCGCTTCCCAAGCAAGATCACAGGGAAACCCGGCCCAGTGAAAATCAGCTTCAGCGATATTCAGGAAAAGGTGCTTGTTCTCAGAAATAAAATGAAAATAAAAGACAGTGAGAATAACCGCAATATTTTCATTAAGAGCAGTAAATCTCAGGCAGAACGATTGATAAAGCTTAACGCGAGGGCCATTCTACGTCAGCTCCCTCAAGGCGCCAACTTTCGGATTGACGCGAACGGACGGATCCGTGCTAGTCCAGACCAGCAACCTGCTGCCCCACGTGATCGTGACTAGGAGGGCATCCGTCCCATCGGATCACCAATCCATATTGTACATACTAACGTTTGTAGTTGGACAATCTCTGTTTGTGAAACTCATTTGCCGGACAGAAATGTGATTGTATTTGAAGGTTACTCGTGTTTTGGATTTAATAGAGCTGAAATACACCGTAATGCCCCTAAAGCGTCTTGAACCGAAACAGACTGTGCGCCCAGGGGTTTGAAATTGACTATAACATGTGTACTTGTAATTGGTCAAGCGAAGTGAAGGAGATCATGATATACATAGGGCTTATAGACAGTTTCAATAACAAATCACCTGTTGATCTCTCCAATGTATAACATCTAGTGCGGAACCATTATATAAACATTTCATTCTTTGCTGGCCCAATTACGTACTGGTATATTACCTTTAAGAATAAAAACTGGGCGGTATCTAGGTGAACCTGTGGAAGCAAGACTTTGTAGGCTATGCGATGCACAAGAGGTTGAGAATTGGTGTCATTTTGTATTGAAGTGCTCATTGTATATACAAAAATTCCATGCTTTGGTCCTGTGCTTTCTGGATATCATTTCACTAATCTTACTGATGTTGAAAAATTAGCGTTTTTAATGAAGAAGTACACTATATGCGTAGCATTTACACTTCTTTTAGTATGTCTTGTGTCGTTTAAGTTTGTATTAAACATATGTTTCAACATTGCATAAGCGACCAAGTATCCTCATTTAACCGAAGAATGTTAGATTTGCAGAGTGTCTTGCCCCTGGTGCAGCCACATCAAGTGCTGGTTTTGCATTGTAGAGGGATGCATGGTGACAATGGGACAGAAGCCTTCATGCTACTGTTGAGATGGGTCAAATCCTACCTGCCTGAGAATCAACAGGTCTATCTTCAATGTTTACGTGGAGGTGCCTATGTTTTGAGAAAATGGTCAGATGCATTCTCAAGGCTCTACTGTAGATTTACCCTCCTGGTTTCAAGATTCAATGCGGACCAGATAGAAGCACTTAGAGCAGTACCAAGACATCGCCTTCTGTTAGAGACGGATGCTCCGTATTTTCCGCTAGAAGGGAGGGACTTTTCGTCACCAAGTATCCTAAGATACACAGCAGAAGCAGTCGCCTCCTTGAGGAAAGAAAATCCATTGGATTTGATGCGTCAGGCAGCAATGAATGCGGATGACCTGTTTCAGTGTCCCAAGTAAAGGCGAAGACGGTCAATGGAGCTAGCTGTTCCAGCTCGAAGAGGATAGTTAGATTAAATTGAAGTGCATCTTTGGATGGTCGTTTCGACCTATCTTCAATGAAAATTGTGGGTCGTTTCGATCCAGATAGTGTTTTTTTTTTGGGTCCTTTCGATCCAGGTGAAAGAGGAGGCACCAACGTTCAAACCAATCGGTTTCGAGGGGCTATTCCTCAGGCAATTCAACGGACCATTATAGGTGTTGCCATAGCTAGAATGTCGGTAACTTTGTTAAAAAGGGGTTACGTCTTAAGTTTGTCAAGGTTTTCCCCCAAGGTCAAGGCTTTTCAAATAAAGTCGGGGGGAGTGTTGTGACGGCTGTCACGGTAAATAGTGGTATGTAACCTCAACCGATAGCGACGAGCATAGTTTCATTATGCCGGAGAGATAGGGCGCGTTTTAGAACCGCCATTTTGTAGATAAATGGGATTTTAGCCTAGTTTAGCGTATACTTAGTGTATAGGTGAATTACAGCGTGTGATTTATGTATATAAGTTAATGATGTATATATAAAATTACATTATTGTTCATTATGTAAAAACTAACGTTATGGCATTATGGTGTCCAAACAGCAACGTATGAACGATTGAATTGACAATAACAAGTATAATTCTTAGTTCAACTCACCGTGAAAACAACGTTAAATCCGTGTTATTGCATCATGATATTGATATATGCAAATCATTGTTTACATCAACTGTCGTAAAATGCGCATAAATACATTTATCTTAATTATTTAGATATCCGGTTTAGACGGTATTTTTTAAGATGTGGGGTGAAAAAACAATTGTTATGACAAACCCTGTTCGTTTTGTATTATTATTGCAGAGTGATGAAATATAATTTCCGGTCAAAAGAAGTACTCTTTAGACGTGTATTCATAATTTGTGTTCTCCACTCCTTTTATGGAAGTGCCGAAGGTGGATTGTACATGTACCCCGGGTATTTCCGTATTGATTTTCATTGGGTAACGGAGGTCAAACCCCGCCCTAAACATGTACAATTTGCTTGCCGGCATGCACGCGCTTTATATGAACAATTTATGACGAGCTTTTCTGGTTCTCATTTTCACGGTTCAGTGGTGTCCAAATTTTTTAATGCCTATCACTCCGGCAAAAAAGAAGTAGTCCCTTGCATACACATACAAACCGTAAGAGGGCTTATACAGACAAACGCTTCGCTTTGCATGAATATTTCTGCACAGCATGAAGCTGGGCTTGAAGACGATCAGTACTGAACAGCGCGATGTCGTCTGCAAACAGTAACATATACAACGACAGGCTATGAATATCACTACTGGTTGAGAAGCAGTTTCCGACAGTTTTTATACATTTTAATTGAATTATTTATACGTATATAAATACCTACTAAAACTGTTCACATTCTTGATAACTACAGCTCAAGCTGTTATTGTCGATATATTTTTTACATGTGTGATGTCACATATAGTGTATCTAATAGAGGCGCATAGAGGGTACTTACACTGTTCTGGTTAGCTTGTGATGAGAAGCAGTTTCCGACAGATCGAATGCGGGGCAGATTTAAGGTGCCTTTTGTGTGTTTTTATTATCCGTTTATTTAATATACTAAATATAAGACTATAATAAGAGAAATATTATTTACTTTTTCAGCATTTTCGAAAAATTTAAACCTTAAAATTTACGACAGTCAATTCATACTTGAAATCAGGCAGACACTGAATATCAATGATATTTTGATTCATTTCTGATAGAAACTGTGTTTGTATACGTTTAAGTGAATGTGGGTGCGAAGCGAGCATGACACCAGTGTTCACAAATATGTTCACAATGATCATCGTTTGCATATAAGTCAATTTAGGAAAACCTTGTAGCTATTCATAGATATGCAAATTAGGTTCACACGCATGCGCAATACGCTGCGCGTACCGATCCCCCACGTGCAAGTTTGTGTACAAAATGAAAAATTAAACATTAAATAATAATAAAAGTAACTTATGTGTCTCGGTAAGAACTCTAACTTTTGATTGCCTAGTTACCATATATATAGTTGAACTGCAGTACCTTCTTTATGAAGATCTTAAGAAAGTACGCGAAAAAGCGATTTGTCGGAAACGGCTTTCCGTCGGAAACTGCTTCTCAACCAGTATTGGTCAGATTAACAAAATCTACATGTTCTTTTATGTCATTTATAAACAAAATAAATAAAAGAGGAGATAGGTGTTCCCCTTGTTTCAAACCAAGAGATATATAAAAAAATATCTGAATATGACATATTATACAAATATTTGACACATGCCTTTACATTTGCATATTAAGACTTTAACATTATTAATATTTTACTACTTATTTAATCCATAATGCATCATGAATAATAGAGTCAAGCGCCTTTTCATAGTCAATAAATCCACACTATAATTTACGCTTCTGTAATAACACTTTTTGAATAATAGTGTGCAAAATAAAAATACAATTCACCGTACTGCGGCTATCACGAAAGCCAAATTGGGAATTATTTAATTTATTGTTAGATTCACACTACTTATTAATCCTATTTCTCAACAATAATGAGAATATTTTGGCAATAACATTGACCAACGTGATGCCCCTATAATTAGACGGATTGGTTGTATCGCCCTTTTTATGGATAGGCACAAGAACACCTTTAATCCAGGCGTCTAGGTAAAATACATTATCAAAAAATGGTTAAAAAATAGTAACTAAATAAGGTGAAATAATAAGTTTTGCATCTATAAAAAATCTGCAACATTACCACTGATATCACAGCTTTTGTGTCTCGACATGGAACTATTGTATTACAGATCTCATCTATCGTAAAAGCACAGTCAAGATTATCTACTGAGATATTTTCTCCTTCATCAACATCGTCATTTTGAAAACTACTCTCATAATATATATGTCTATATCTGAATATCTGGAACGGTTATTAAATAATGGCCAAGTTGAAAAAAATGCAATAGAAATAACTTGATATTCATTTAAGCCGTTTTAAAAGGTATATTATGTGAATATTTATGAAATGTTTCTGAGATATGGCAATGGTTGAAACATTTGCGCTACAACGACATTACAATAGCATTACTTTTTCAGCGAACAATATACGAGCTAGATGTGAGTATCATATTGAGTGCCTGTTGTATATTGATAATTGTGGCATAAAAAGAAAAGCTGTATCAAGGTTAACATTTTGATTAGTTTGTTTTCCATTGTGTTATGATCGTCATTTGCTGCTGGTCAACCCGTCTTATGGCCACAGGGTTCATCCAGCTGCTAGCTGCAATGCATTGACCATAAGGATTACCTGTTTTCTGATACTGGAAGAGAGTTCAACAGCAATATGTACATATATATACGTCATCACTTCAGCACATTTATAGCGTCTACGTACACGGAACCAAACTCCGCGCAGTATAGTCACATTCAAAGCACATGACAACGGATTTGATTTTTTCATATTACAACCTCCATTCACCTTTAATATTTGTTATGTTATAAAAACTACCCAAAAAGAGAAAATAATGATTTTCTTTAAACAAAACTGAATTCCAGCTTAGTTCGCTCATGGTTGCAGGATATATTCTGCTTGTCAGGGGAGATCACTGCATATGAGATTGACGCGGAACATAGCAATACACCATAGCCGTAGCGACAACGATTGGGACAATCCAAGTAGCTGCTGTGGCAATATCTGGTACTAGGACGATATTTTGGGCGTCTGATCAATCAAAAATATTGAATAACCATCGGTGTCTTTTAAATCATGATTGCTCTATAATGGATCGATTCTTGCCTTATTAATTTCGCTTATAATAATGGTGATGAAATGCCCGTTGAAAGTGCATCTTCATCATAAGCAATCCAAGCTGTGTGGTTCTTAAAGCAAATAGTTTAGGTACTGCGGAGTATGGGACCATAATACGGAGGTGAAGGACTTCTGTCCGCCGACACAACTCTGTATTGAACGGCAGACATATTAAAAATGGGGCAGCTATGAGCTCTCTTAGGAGAGAGAAGAGAAATTACAGCTGCAAATCTGGTCATATGTACAAGCGAGTAAAACTAGTTTATGTTCTGTGTTGAAATAGTGGCTATTTATTAAAAACGTTAGTATGAAAGCATTTACCGACCATTCTGCGACAACTACGTATCGGTATTCACCAGAAAAGCATCCAACATTATGACCTGGAATTTGATCGTAAGTGCCTTCTCGGCCGTGCAAGACACAACACAGCCACTGAAACCGAGTAAAATGCGTCAATAGTATAAGTGTTGTGGTTGCGATAGTTGTGCATCATCTGTAGGAAACTGATCCCGAAATGTGCTTGGCTTGGGATAATTGTGTGTGTTCTACCATAAGTCACATCGTCAAAACCATGCTATATAAAACCTTCAATACGGCCTTTGTGAAATGCCAAATCATTTATTGACGTAAAAATGTCATACAACTGCGAAGTCAACATGTCCAACTGCTAGAGACACAGGAACATGCAATTGCATCATCGGAGGTAATTATTGTGCTTGTAATTGACTATTGTTTTATCGTAGTTATAACTCAAAACGATATTGGTCTTATTTAATTATCGGAGAGGAATATAATAAAATGCGATATTGCTGTTCATATCAAATGCTCTAGAACTAGAAATATGATATTCTACTGAACACGTTAATAATTCATTTCTAGAGATTGCTTGTTTAAGAATGATGTACACGTTAATCAAAGGGTTATGTACTTTCTGTTATTTGTATTTTAATGATTTAAATGACCAAATATTTAGTACTTCTTGCACATTTCCTTTTTTCCAGTTCTGTCTTTTTCCCTATATGCGACATCCATATTATTCATGTATATGGATGCCACATATCATTCTTATATTTGTTCAGAATAAAAGATAAAGGTGTTTGCCCAATGTTTTGTGTTATTGACATACAATGTTTTATTCCATACTATCTTTTTAAAGTGCTTTGCACCGGATACCATCGCAATGTTGCTTCGCTTCAAGTTTTGAGCAAAATATAATATCCTGTTCCGAGGCATTGCTTACTGGAAAAACAGTCTAAACAAAGTTTATTTCCGGTAAATGTCTGATAAAAGTTTGAGCGGAAATTGATGCAATGTTTCCTGCAAATGCCATATATGCATAATATGTTTCTGATTTATAATGTCTGAAGCGCAAATACGTAAACTCACGTACAGAAACGTGACAGATTAAATTCTGTTTATTATGTATATGTTTTCTTACAAAAGTTGACCTTAGGATCGGTTCCAGTTATTGACTAATGACTTCAAAAGTACAGAACATATCTGTATTGTGAAATGCTTCTACTAGAATATCAAAAGTTAAGGGGAACATGTTCAAAATAACAGGTTTTATTATTAAATAGATATCAACAAACATAATATATAAAAGCTTTTTCTTCATAACATAAACAAATTTGCATTTGCAGAGTCCAGGATATACAATCAGGAGGTTATACTTGAAAAATACCACAACCATGAAGTGTGGGTGCGAATGGTATTTTACAGTGAATGTTTCTGATGCATTCATGTTTGCTTTAGTTGAATGAACTCAGCAAAATGACATTAACGTGTTTGGTCAGAATCTATCAGGGGTAGGGATAAACCAAAGTGACACATTCGACAATAGCATTCAAAAACTGTCAGATGTTAAAAGAGCCGTGTTGTCAATATAGACATCTGTCATTTAACGGATGTAGAAAATTGCCTGCCATTTTTCAATCATAGTTAACCGTCGGAACGACTTTAAAAAATCACACTGTACTAAATCCTTGTACTGTTTCTTGCCACAATTTCCAACTTTCTTTCAAAATGTTCAAAGTAGGTTAAATCAGCTATTACACCCATTCTTTTATGTTTGTTCATGTAGTTTGGTCATTTCAAATTACTTTACATGCATTAGAGTGAACTTAAGAGCAATCCTGTATGAATCACTAATCATTTTTACAGTCAAGCAAGTCAAAAGTCCAGAGGTTTTTTGTCCGCAAAAAGTATTTAATAAACCATTCACTGATTTTACTTTCTTGCTAAATTTTAATTTGCCTGCCCGGAAGTAAGATTTTGGAATATGAATTTATAAATAATAATAATAATAATAATAATAATAATAATAATAATAATAATAATAATAATAATATAATGATAACTTTATTTCATGAAGATAACAAATCAAATTACTGAAGTATCTTGTTTACAATGTGGTCTTCACTGGATTCTACAAACATATAGGTATACATTTCTCATTCAAATACAAACAAACAAGACAACATTTAAACACAACATTAATACAATGTTCAAAATTATGAAAAACAAAACAATCGCATCTAAACAAACAATGTAAACAGACTATCATTTACTAAAGACATTGTTTTGTTATAAGGTATTTTTGAATCGTGATTTTAATGTTAATTTACATGATGCTTCACGAATAAAAATCGGTATATAATTCCAAACCGATTTAGCAAAATAAGTAAATGACTCCTTACCATAGCTAGTTTTGTAGCAAAGGGAACTTAAATCATTATGGGCGGCACACCGCAATGAGTAGTTTGGGTTATTCAGTGTGTGTGTACCACGGGATAAATTACGTCATATATGCTACGTCGAAAGGCTATATTTTGCCCTAAATAAAATTAAATCAAAGATGACTTTTCGCTCACTACACCATTTTAAATGAAACAAAGGTCAGTCTATGCCGATTAAAGACCCCACCTTTGTTTTATAACCGGAGTTTGATAAGGTGGTTTAGAAGTTTCATCAAACACTTCGACAAACCTGTTTCCAAAACAATGTTTTAACAGTGCTCCGTCAGAAGGTCGTATCGTATCGTGAAAAAGTTTGTCGAAGTGTTATAAGAAACTAAACTCTCAATCAAAATTTGGTAAAAAACCGAAGGTGGGGCTCCGTACGCGGTATAGATTGCGCTATGTTTCATTTAAAATGGTAAAGAAAATGAAAAAAATATCATTGTTTTAAGTCTTTAATCGAAGCAAAGTATTGCCTTCCGACGTAGCATTTATGACGCAATTTATCAAGTGGTATACACCCACTGTTATTGGTGAATGAAATAACTTCACTGAAGTATTCAGGCATGAGACCATGCATTAACTTATAGATAATAAGTCCAACATTAAATTTACATCTATTGTCAAACGATAACCAGCCTCATTCCTTGAACAATGGATTGGATGACGTTTCAACAGGTTTTTGTAAAATTGTTTTTCCAGCTTTATTCTGAATAATAGATATTTTGCATGTGTGTTTATACATCGAAAGAATACATTAAGTATTGCCGTAAGGTTACTTGACCTTGACTTCAAGACATTCAATGATGGTGTTCCGTTTTTTATGTGAAAGTGAACATATAGCATGTTTGAATTCACTAGCAAAACTAATAAACATCCAAATATGCATCTGGGTAACATTAAAGATGCACTCTTACTCTCAAATAAATTTGTAATGTTTACGGGTTCGTAGCCTCTGGATATTGATGATCCGGGTCTTTAAATTCACCCGATGTCTAATTAGCGGCACGCGCTCTGAAACTTACAAATAAACCCAAGGTCATGATAACAGTTAATCATGGTGACGAAGTTCTATACAGATATATAGTTAAATTAGTAACACTGACGATTAATTGTTATTAAGGAACTGAATTGCTGAACTGATTGATGCCATTTTCGGGATATGAACGCAGTTGTGCTGGTTCAAAAGCTGTGGTGTCTGAAGGTCTCCATGAGTATTTTACCAGCCTTGCTGTGTTCATATCCCTGATAATGTCATCAATCACACCACTCATGATTCATTCCAAAATTGTAAAAAAAACATAATTGCGTTTAAAAAAAACTTAATGAAAATCTTTCTCACCCATCCTGTAAATAGAACGACCCGATATCAATTATAGACAAACCGTTTCAACACCTGTTACACAAACGATTGAATCACTAGGGATCTGTACATAATGTACAGCTCCCAGAATATACAATACAACGCGTACCTGTAACACATCGGCTCACTGCTTTTTTCGGAGGAACGTAGTCATGTACCTTACTTGTTAGCATGTATTGTGCCCCCTTAACCACTTCGATGTTAAGCAAAGTTTTAGGCAAGGGGAAGAACTTTCGATTGTTAAATTTACTACTCTTTATAGGCGGTCTCATGAACAAACTAGAAACTACCAGGAACGATCTTACCAGCAATAACAATATCCATTGCGGTTATTCAACATCTGCAGACGACTTTACACTTCTATGTGGATATAGAAAACACCAGAAAAGCATGTTATGAAACTCTGTGCCAATAAAATGCATCAAGTATTAATAATAATATGTTTGGCAATGAACATTTAACCAGCAAAGGAACAACCGTGTGGGTCATACGTTAGACTTAAATACACTGAAGTATTCGACGAAAGAACCAGAAAGAGACGTGCGTATTTATCCTCAAGCATCGCAATGTAAAAGACCACTGGTGACGTTGACCAGCTAACACTTGGCCTCTTATTTAAGAAAGTATTAGACCTAGTGTCTTGTACGGTGCCGAATTCGGGCATTACATACCGGTGCAAGATCTTCTTAAGCTTAAAATAAAAGTTTGTTTGAAGTTATTATATAAAGCTATATGTTCCCTTCCGACATAGCATATATGACGTAGTTATATCACGTGGTATACACACACTGACATATATGTGAAATAAGTTCCAGAGTATGTTACGAGCAGTGTATGTTATGTTGACAGCAACCTGCCAGCAGTACCTAGCTTCAGTGATAGTCATATCGTGTTATAAGACACTACATGTTTCCTGTTATTTTAGTAATTCAGACCACTTAGCTTTGAACAGCTAATGTCGTATTTAGCTGTTTTAGAGTGTGTCCATTGTTTCCGTCTGTACATTAACATTAACTCTATGTAGTCGAAGACTTGTCATTCAGTAACTTGCATGCGGATAAATCACATCGACATTCACTCATACCACACGGTAGTTATTGAACGTTGTCTTCTATAC